>NW_025232498.1:1897-2777 GCF_018294505.1 Triticum aestivum | reverse complement strand
TTTACATGTTCACCTGTAGCACAACCTGCAAAATAGTAAAATTAAAAATTAAAAATACTGGGAATATTTAAATAATAAAAAAAGACAGATAAATGAAAATTAAAAATATTAGGAAAGTGTAAAAGAAATACTTTTGAAAAATAAAAATAAAAAGACTAATAAAATAAAATATAAATATTAGGAAAAGGAAGGAGAACTTAGGTTCTATTTTAGACTTGACATGTTCACCTGTTACACAACATGCTAAATAGTAAACGAGAAAAGAAAAAATATTAGGAAAATGAAGAAGGATAATAAATGAAAATAAAAATATTAGGAAAAGGATAGAGACATATGTTTTTTTTTTAACTTTACATGTTCACCTGTTGCACAACCTGCAAAATAGTAAAATGAATAGGGAAAAATATTGGGCAAATCAAAGTAAAAAAAGAAGAAGAGAAAAAGTAAAGTAAAAAATGTTGGAAAAATTAAAAAGACTCACATCGCACCGTCCTTCTAACCCCCCGCACCTCCAAGGGAGGAGAGACCTAGGGTCACAGGCCGCCAGGACAGGCCCGGCCAGAAGTGCGTAGCGAATGCTTTTGCCTCAGCATAGCTGATGAATCAGCTCTGCGTCCTCGGCGAAGAAAAGGTCAGCAGTGGGCTATTTAAGCCGCGTACAATGTTGCTAGCTGAGCGATGTGGTACTAAACGTTCCGGTCGCTGCGTTTGCTTATTCCCAGACTCTGGGCCGTCGTGTTCGTCGGCTGGCCCACAGCCGCGCTAGTGAGCCGCAAGTGCGGGGAGTGCCCAACAGCGGCGAAAAGCAGAGCACGACTGTTTCCTCAAAAAAAAAAAGCAGAGCACGACTGTAGAGAAATCGGATTCTAAAAAAAAAAAA
>NW_025232498.1:0-1830 GCF_018294505.1 Triticum aestivum | reverse complement strand
AACCAGTGAAGCTCGCCGCGAATGGAAGGCGCTGGATTGGAATTTCTCGTAAGATTTTCGCTTCTCGGCGAAGTTCCCGTTGCGGGAGGAGTTCCTGTCAGCTCAGAACATCCAGATCCGTTGGCACTGGCCTGACGGCCTGGGTGAAAATTCCACTGAGGTATAATCACGAAATGAGTTGTTGACTTTTAGGTCATGGACTACGTGGTGTGGGAGAGATCCCGCAACGTCACATACTCACATTGTGAAGAGGTGTACGAAAGATGCGAGGAGTATTTGACCAAAAAAAAAACCACATTTCACGTCACTGAACTACCACATTTAAAAAAGTGACCGAAAACTCTAGTTTAATACTCCCTTCGTCCCAGAATGTAAGACGTTTTTTGAGACTATCTTAGTATAAAAAAACATCTTACATTTCGGGATAGAGGGAGTACTATTTTTGTGACAAAAAACTACCACTTTCATAAAATAGCCAGTTTAGACGATTTAAACACGTTTATCACAGGAGGGGCCCGTTTGTCAGGGCCGACGTGGCGGAAATCGTCAACTCCGTTTATTTTGACTGTCATGTTGACCGTTATTATGGGTGGGGCCCACATGTCATTCTTCTTCTTCCTCCTCTGCCCTGTCTGACATTTTAACAAACACTTCATGTGCATCATCCGACAAAAGGAGTGATAGGTGATGTTGTTCGAGCACGCATGTCAGGCGCGGCCGCGAGCGCCACCACGGCTATTGGCCGGGTGCTCCCCTACGCCACCATCTGGAGCAGCATCCCATGGTCGGGCAGGGCGTCGCCGCTCCTCCGCCGTCGCATCCACCCAGCCTGTCGCCGGAGTAGTTCGTCCATGCCAAAGACCTCCTCCTTCGCGCGAAAGAAGCCGGCTCATGCGCCCTCAGGCCAGTGGTCACCCGCGCTGCCCATGGGCACCTCCTCTTCTATGCTCCGCGCTCTCCTCCTTCTTGCCATCTTCTCGGCGGGCGGCATCCACGATGCGTCCAGCTCCGGCACCGCGCCCTGTTCGCGTTGGACCGGCTGTGCGGCAGCCTGGGCAGCTCCGCGTGCGTGCGACTAGGCTCCTCCTGCTGCTCCGTGCGCGGCGCGCCGGAGCTCGCAGCGCTCGCGACCAGGCTCGCGGCGGCCAATGCCATGGCGCTCGCGAAGCTTGCAGACAAGGCCACCGGCGACGCGGTAGGGTGAGCTCCGCGTCCTCAACAGCGTGCCCATGCTCTGTTTCACCACGCGGGTATGAACACCAGGCGTTCGTTGAAATGCCTAATAGAAAAAGAGGATGAGGAAGAAGAAAGTAGATGCTGCCATGTGGGACCCACCTGTAATAACGGTAATCTAACTGCCAAAACGGAGTTGACTTTTCCGCCATGTCAGCTCTGCCACACGGGCCTCGCATGTCATAAACATGTTTAAAATCATAAAAACAGTCATCAACTCACTGAAACTTGGTAGTTTTGTAATCATAAAAACAGGTGTCATCAACTCACTGAAACAGGTGTAATCATAAAAACATTCAGGCACTCGGTTCTGCACCTGTACCTGCATGGCATGGCATGGCATGGAGCCAGTGAGGTGAGGATGGGGGGCTCATGCGCTGGGGCGCACGAGCACATCGCCAATGGAATGCAGAATTTGATGATAAGCGTTGTGCCATTTGCGGAGAAAATTAAGGGATGGGTTGGGGGTTTAAGGATCAAAGGGGATGCGAAGGGGATGGCGCCCGCAGCCAGCGTGAAGGAGGCGATGCCGCCGTCAGAATTATTTTTTCTGGCCCCTAAACAGGCAGTGGATGCCGTCGTGGCCGACAGATTTGC
>NW_025232497.1:0-9620 GCF_018294505.1 Triticum aestivum | reverse complement strand
GTCTATGACCAGGGAAAGAGAGAGAGAGAGAGAGCGGGGGAGTGGCAGAGCGCCGCGCGTGTGGGCTCGCCCATTGGGGCTCTCGGGCAGCTCTGGCGTGCGTGCGAGGGGGCGGCAGGAGGGAGAAGGAGGAGGGTGACCAGGCCGTGACGTGTCGCAGACGCCGAGGCACCTTATGAGGCGCGCTAGGGAGGCCCGAGGTGGTCGGGTGGCTCAGGCAGGGAGCAGCTACAGTGCGTGGGAACACTGTAGCGCGCTCTGGAGCACGCCTTTGGCATGTCGTGGCATAAAGAAAGGGGGAGTGGGCACGGCCACTTGTGTCTAGTAGTGCTAGGGGGTAGTAAAGAAATGGGAGAGAGCCTTGGATGCTTTGGAGAGGCTCTGGTGAGAGAACAGAGGTGAGAGAGAGAGGTGCCATGGCTGTCCAGAGAAGAAAAGTGGATCCCTACCCCCCTTCATCATTGCCTCTTGGGCAGGGAAGCACTCCAGAGGTAGAGGGGGACTAGGAGGGATTGTGGTAAAAAGGAGAACTCATGGATATTAGTGGAAGAGGTCAAATTGGTGTTTTTAGAAAAATGGCAGAAGGTGTTTGTTGCTGATTTGGGCAAGAAGATGAACTCCTCTTGTCATAAGGATTGACAGGGCCAAATTTTATGAGAAAACAAGTGGTTCCACCAAGATTGAGTCCATTTGGGAAAAGTTGCCAATGCAACTTTTGTAAACCCTAGAAATCAACAGAAATGGACTTCCCAATATTTAGTCATGCAAATGCACCACTTTGTGCAGTGTCATAATTTGAGGTTCTGAACATGTCCACAAAAGTTGAGATCAAAAGGAGAAAGTTGCCAATGTAGAGTTGTTCAAATTTGGTTCTGGACAGAAAGGGTTTTGGGGCACTTTGATCAAGTTAACTTGTTCTCTAACTTGTGCCACTTGGTCTAGATGCATATTTAGACCATTTGAGCATGTGCACCTAGTTTTAGAACATTTGGACATATTTGGCAATGTAAAGTTTCTCAAACTTCAAAATGGAAAGAAATGGTTTTGAGGGGATTTCATGGGGTTATACTATTCTCCATGACATGATACTTGTCAAGATCATCAAACATGTCATATGTGACATGCTAGAAGTTTCTTGGAATTTTCGGCGAATATTTCCTTTGTAAATATTTCAAAATCTTGAAATATCCATAAAGGGTTTTTGAGGTATTTGACCAATATTTTGAACATGACCATGTGTTGAAACTCTTATATATGGACAATATATATCCACTGAGTTTCCCTAAATTTTGTAAAATATTTTTGAAAGAGTTAACTAATTTTAACTTATTAAAGACCATTTCTAGCCTTAAGAAAAAGCCTTTAAATAAAATAGGAAAAGTAACTTTTAAAATTATATTTTTGTGTTTTATGGTAGTCTTATATCTAATAGGAGTCAAATATGTTTTTGGAAAGATTTTTCATACCCCAAATCAATTACTTGTAGTGCAAATCTCAATTCAGGGGTTTTTGGAAAACTAAATTTAGAAAATACTTTTTTGGCCAAATTATTTTTGCAAGAAAATCCTATAATGTACTATACACATGGCATGATCATTAGTTCAAGAGTTTGGAGCAAGGAGATGAAGTATAGGAGTTGGAGTATTTATTTGATTTTTAGAGCACTTTAAAATAATAGAAAAAATCCAATCAAGGCAAAGTCCAAAACACTCAATTTTTTTTGTCAAACCACATTTTATCATGATTTATCATCTTAAGTGTAGTGCCATGGAAATCAGGGTGTGACAGACCTACCCCCCTTACAAGAATCTCGTCCCCGAGATTCCCAAACTAGGCGCAGAAAGGAGTATGGAGACTTGGATTTCGGGTATGATACGTCTCCAACGTATCTATAATTTTTGATTGCTCCATGCTACTTTATGTACTTTTTTAGGCAATATTGGGCTTTATTATCCACTTTTATATTATTTTTGGGACTAACCTATTAACCGGAGGCCCAGCCCAGATTTGCTATTTTATGCCTATTTCAGTGTTTCGAGGAAAAGGAATATCAGACGGAGTCAAAATGGAACGAAATCAACTGGAGAAGTTATTTTTGGAAGGAAACCCACCTGATGGACTTGGACCCCACGTCAGAATATACGGGAGGTGCTCATGAGGGTGGGGGGCGCCCCCTGGGCGCGCCCCCCTGCCTCGTGCCCCCCCTTAGCTCCACCCACGTTCTCCCTGCACCCATATATACCTACGTACCCTAAAACTTCCAAAAAAGAAGATAGATCAGGAGTTCTACCGCCGCAAGCCTCTATAGCCACCAAAAACCAATCGGGACCCCGTTCCGGCACCCTGCCGGAGGGGGATCCCATCACCGGAGGCCATCTTCATCATCCCGGCGCTATCCATGACGAGGAGGGAGTAGTTCACCCTCGGGGCTGAGGGTATGTACCAGTAGCTATGTGTTTGATCTCTCTCTCTCTCTCGTGTTCCTCTATGGCACGATCTTGATGTATCCCGAGCTTTGCTATTGTAGTTGGATCTTATGATGTTTCTCCCCCTCTACTCTCTTGTGATGAATTGAGTTTCCCCTTTGAATTTATCTTATCGGATTGAGTCTTTTATGAACACTTGATGTATGTCTTGCCGTGATTATCTGTGGTGACAATGAGATATCATGTGCCACTTGATGTATGTTTTGGTGATCAACTTGCGGGTTTCGTGACACTTGGGAACCTATGCATACGGGTTGGCACACGTTCTTGACTCTCCGGTAGTAGCTTTGGGGCACTCTTTGAAGTACTTTTATGTTGGTTGGATGAATCTGAGATTGTGTGATGCATATCGTATAATCATGCCCACGGATACTTGAGGTGACAATAGAGTATCTAGGTGACATTAGGGTTTTGGTTGATTTGTATCTTAAGGTGTTATTCTAGTACAAACTCTTTTATAGATCGATCTGAAAGAATAGCTTTGTGGTGGTTTCGTACCCGACCATAATCTCTACGTTTGTTCTCCACTATTAGTGGCTTTGGAGTGACTCTTTGTTGCATGTTGAGGGCTTGTCATATGTTCTATCTATGTTATTATTGTTGAGAGAACTTACACTAGTGAAAGTATGAACCCTAGGCCTTGTTTCCTATCATTGCAATACCGTTTACGCTCACTTTTACCGCTTGCTACCTTGCTGTTTTTATTATTTCAGATTACAAAAACCTATATCTACTATCTATTTTGCACTTGTATCACCATCTCTTCGCCGAACTAGTGCACCTATACAATTTACCATTGTATTGGGTGTGTTGGGGACACAAGAGACTCTTTGTTATTTGGTTGCAGGGTTGTTTGAGAGAGGCCATCTTCATCCTACGCCTCCTACGGATTGATAAACCTTAGGTCATCCACTTGAGGGAAATTTGCTACTGTCCTACAAACATGTGCACTTGCAGGCCCAACAACGTCTACAAGAAGAAGGTTGTGTAGTAGACATCAAGCTCTTTTCTGGCGCCGTTGCCGGGGAGGCTAGGTAAGTGAAGTTATATCTTTAGATCTTGCAATTAAATCTTTTTTGTTTCTTGTTTTAGCACTAGTTAGTTTATAAAAGAAAGTTACAAAAAAATGGAATTGAGTTTGTCTCATACTCTTCACCTTTTTAATATCTTTTGTGAGTATGATGGAAAGGATAATTGTGCTCAAGTGCTAGAAGAAGAAATCTCTAAAATGTTTGGCACTAAATCTTTGAATGATGAGCATGATTTCAATGTCGTTAGTATGAATTCCTTGAATATCCATGATGCTAATGATATGCAAAGCCACAAGCTTTGGGAAGCTATGTTTGATAAAGATGATATTTTTTGTCCCCCAAGCTTTGATGAGCAAATTTACTATGATGAAAGCATGCCCCCTATCTATGATGATTATTGTGATGATACGTATGCTATAAATAAGAAGTTTTGTTATGTGGAGAGTAGTAAATTTTCTATGCTTGTAGATCACGAAAAGAATGCTTTAGGTGCTGGTTATATTGTTGAATTCATTCATGATGCTACTGAAAATTATTATGAGGGAGGAATATATGCTTGTAGGAATTGCAATAATGTCAAGTTTCCTCTCTATGTGCTTAAAATTTTGAAGCTATGCTTGTTGTGCCATCCTATGGTAGTTTATTATTGTTCCCATAAGTTGTTTTCTCACAAAATCCCTATGCATAGGAAGTGGGTTAGGCTTAAATGTGCTAGTCATATGCTTCATGATGCTCCCGTTATGTTTCAATTCTTATCTTTTATGTGAGCATCATTGTCATCATCATGCCTAGCTAAAAGGCATTAAAGAAAAGCGCTTGTTGGGAGATAACCCAATATTTACCCTTACTGTTTTTGTGTGTTCACATGATTATGCTAGTGTAATAATCATGTTTTATAGCTTTTGTTTCAATAAAGTGCCAAGTAGAACCTTTGGGAAGACTCGGGTGAAGTTTATGTGATCTTGCTGTAAAAAACAGAAACTTTAGTGCTCACGAGATTAGCTGCCATTTTTTACTGGAGAGTGATTTTAGGTTTCTTTTTGAAGATGATTAATAGACAAATTTCTCAGGTCCAGCAATTTATTTCATAATTTTTGGGGTTCCAGAAGTATACGTTTTATACATATCACTACAGACTGTTCTGTTTTTGACAGATTCTATTTTCTATGTGTTGTTTGCTTATTTTGATGTATCTATGACTAGTATTAAGTGGTATGAACCATAGAGAAGTTAGAATACAGTAGATATTACACCAACAGGAATTTAGAATGAGTTCATTACAGTACCTAAGTGGTGGTTTTATTTTCTTATACTAACGGAGCTTACGAGTTTTGTTTTGAGTTTTGTGTGGTTAAAGTTTTCAAGTTTTGGGTAAGGATTCGATGGACTATGGAATAAGGAGTGGCAAGATCCTAAGCTTGGGGATGCCCAAGTCACCCCAAGGCAATATTCAAGGATGTCCAAGAGCCTAAGCTTGGGGATGCCCCCGGAAGGCATCCCCTCTTTCATCTTCGTTCATCGGTAACTTTACTTGGAGCTATATTTTTATTCACCACATGATATGTGTTTTGCTTGGAGCATCATTTTCTTTTGTTAGTTTTTGCTTGATTCTAGTTAGAAAAATGTTTTGCATCTTTAGTTTCAATAAAAAAGTCAAGGATAGCCTTTGCCATGCTTATTTTGCTAGTATGCATGTTGCTGTTTGAAAACAGAAAGTTTACCGCTGTTGCGAAAATTCCCTAGAAAAGTTAGAGCATGGTATAACGTTGAATGTTTTTGCATATTGAGCACTGATAAATTTACTACAGTGGGAATTTTAGTTCATAATTTTTGGAGTCAGGGAAGTATTGATACTCCTGCATTCTTTACAGACTGTACTGTTTTGGCAGATTGCTGTTATGGTTGCATTGTTTGCATATGTTTGCTTGTTTAATGATTCTATTTGATGATAGGAGTATTAAATATGCAGAGGCATTTAGTATTCAATGTGGAATAATAATTTAAGTGATTTGTTACAGTAGAATATGATAAGGTTTTGCATTGGTTTATACTAACCTATCTCACGAGTTCTTGTTGAGTTTGTTGTGAATGAAGCTTTTGATAAAAAGAGAAACCATGATATGAGAGGAATTAAGGAGACACAAAAGTTCAAGCTTGGGGATGCCCAAGGCACCCCAAGATAATATTTCAAGAAGTCTCAAGCATCTAAGCTTGGGGATTCCCCGATAGGCATCCCACCTTTCTTCTTCAACAACTATCGGTTAGTATCGGTTGAGCCTAAGTTTTTGCTTCTTCACGTGAGTTGTGCTATCCTTGCATTGTAGTTTTCTTTAGCTTTGCTTGCTGTTTGAATAATGTACCAAGATCTGAATTATTTATTGAGAGAGAGCCTTACATGAATTGGAATTTGCTAGAATACTCTATGTGCTTCACTTATATCTTTTGAGCTTGATAGTTTTGCTCATAGTACTTCACTTATATCTTTTGAGCATGATAATTTTTGCTCTACTACTTCACTTAGATCTTTTAGAGCACGGTGGTGGATTTGTTTTAAAGAAACTATTGATCTCTCATGCTTCACTTAGATTATTTTGAGAGTCATTAATAGCATGGTAGTTTGCTTAATGATTAATATACTTGGTATTCAAGATATGTGAAACTTTCTTTTGAGTGAGTTGAATACTAAGATAAGTTTGATGCTTGATAATTGTTTTGAGATATGGAGGTAATAATATCATGGTCGTGCTAGTTGGGTTATTATGAATTTGAGAAATACTTGTTTTGAAGTTTGCAATTCCCGTAGCATGTACATATGGTTAAAGTTGTGTAACAAATTTGAGACATGAAGTGTACCTGGCTTGTGCATCCTTATGAGTGGCGGTTGGGGACGAGCGATGGTCTTTTCCTACCAATATATCCACCTAGGAGCATGCGCGTAGTACTTGAATTTTTGATGACTTCTAAATTTTTTCAATAAGTATATGAGTTCTTTTGACTAATGTTGAGTCCATGGATTATACGCACTCTCACCTTTCCGCCATTGCTAGCCTCTTCGGTGACGTGCATTGCCCTTTCTCACCTTGAGAGTTGGTGCAAACTTCGCCGGTGCATCCAAACCCCGTGATATGATATGCTCTATCACACATAAACCTCCTTATATCTTCCTCAAAACAGCCACCATACCTACCTATTATGGCATTTCCATAGCCATTCCGAGATATATTGCCATGCAAATTCCACCATCATCATCATGACATGCATTACTTTTGCCATATTACCATTGCATGATCTTTTAGTTGACATCGTATTTGTGGCAAAGCCACCATGCATTATTTTTCATACATGTCACTCTTAATTCATTGCACCATCCCGGTACACCACCGGAGGCATTCATATAGAGTCATATCTTGATCTAAGTATTCGAGTTGTAATCCTTGTGTTGTAATCAATAGAAGTGTGATGATCATCATTATTAGAGCATTGCCCAAATAAAAAAAAGAGAAAGGCCAAAATAAAAAAAAAGAAAGGCCCAAAAAAAGGAGAAAGGCCAAAAAAAGGCCCCAAAAAAAGAAAGAAAAGGGCAATGCTACTATCTCTTTTTCCACACTTGTGCTTCGAAGTAGCACCTCGTTCTTCATGTAGTGAGTCTCATATATTGTGCTTCAAAGTAGCACCATGCTTTTCATGTAGTGAGTCTCATGTGTTATCACTTTCATATACTAGTGGGAATTTTTCATTGTAGAACTTGGCTTGTATATTCCTACGATGGGCTTCCTCAAAATGCCCTGGGTCTTCGTGAGAAAGCAAGTTGGATGCACACCCACTATTTTCTTTTGTTGACCATTCATAGCTCTAGTGCATCCGTTGCATGGCAATCCCTACTCCTCATGTTGACATCAATTGATGGGCACCTCCATAGCCCGTTGATTAGCCTTGTCAACATGAGAGTTTCTCCTTTTTTGTCTTCTCCACACAATCCCCATCATCATATTCTATTTCACCCATAGTTCTATATCCATGGCTCACGCTCATGTATTGCGTGAAGGTTGAAAAAGTTTGAGATTATTTGAGTATGAAACAATTGCTTGGCTTGTCATCGGGGGTATAGAAGTTGGGAACATCTTTGTGTGACGAAAATGAAGCATAGCCTAACTATATGATTTTGTAGGGATGAACTTTCTTTTGCCATGTTATTTTGAGAAGACATGATTGCTTTGATTAGTATGCTTGAAGTATTATTATTTTTGTGTCAATATGAACTTTTGTCTTGAATCTTTCGGATCTGAATATTCATGTCACAAGTAAGAAGAATTACATTGAAATTATGCCAAAGTATCACTCTGCATCAAAAATTCCTTTTTATCATTTACCTACTCGAGGACGAGTAGGAATTAAGCTTGGGGATGCTTGATACGTCTCCAACGTATCTATAATTTTTGATTGCTCCATGCTACTTTATCTACTGTTTTAGGCAATATTGGGCTTTATTATCCACTTTTATATTATTTTTGGGACTAACCTATTAACCGGAGGCCTAGCCCAGATTTGTTGTTTTATGCCTATTTCATTGTTTCGAGGAAAAGGAATATCAGACGGAGTCAAAACGGAACGAAATCAACTGGAGAAGTTATTTTTGGAAGGAAACCCACCTTATGGACTTGGACCCCACGTCAGAAGATACGGTGGGTGCTCACAAGGGTGGGGGCGCCCCCCTGGGCGCGCCCCCTGCCTCGTGGGGCCCCCGTAGCTACACCGACGTTCTCCCTGCACCCATATATACCTACGTACCCTAAAACTTCCAAAAAAGAAGATAGATCGGGAGTTCCGCTGCCGCAAGCCTCTGTAGCCACCAAAAACCAATCAGGACCCCGTTCCGGACCCTGCCGGAGGGGGATCCCATCACCGGAGGCCATCTTCATCATCCCGGTGCTATCCATGACGAGGAGGGAGTAGTTCACCCTCGGGGCTGAGGGTATGTACCAGTAGCTATGTGTTTGATCTCTCTCTCTCTCGTGTTCTCTCTCGTGTTCCTCTATGGCACGATCTTGATGTATCCCGAGCTTTGCTATTGTAGTTGGATCTTATGATGTTTCTCCCCCTCTACTCTCTTGTGATGAACTGAGTTTCCCCTTTGAATTTATCTTATCGGATTGAGTCTTTTATGAACACTTGATGTATGTCTTGCCGTGATTATCTATGGTGACAATGGGATATCATGTGCCACTTGATGTATGTTTTGGTGATCAACTTGCGGGTTTCGTGACACTTGGGAACCTATGCATAGGGGTTGGCACACGTTCTTGACTCTCCGGTAGTAGCTTTGGGGCACTCTTTGAAGTACTTTTATGTTGGTTGGATGAATCTGAGATTGTGTGATGCATATCGTATAATCATGCCCACGGATACTTGAGGTGACAATAGAGTATCTAGGTGACATTAGGGTTTTGGTTGATTTGTATCTTAAGGTGTTATTCTAGTACAAACTTTTTTATAGATCGATCCGAAAGAATAGCTTTGTGGTGCTTTCGTACCCGACCATAATCTCTACGTTTGTTCTCCGCTATTAGTGGCTTTGGAGTGACTCTTTGTTGCATGTTGAGGGCTTGTCATATGTTCTATCTATGTTATTATTGTTGAGAGAACTTACACTAGTGAAAGTATGAACCCTAGGCCTTGTTTGCTATCATTGCTATACCGTTTACACTCACTTTTACCGCTTGCTACCTTGCTGTTTTTATTATTTACCATTGTATTGGGTGTGTTGGGGACACAAGAGACTCTTTGTTATTTGGTTGCATGGTCGTTTGAGAGAGACCATCTTCATCCTACGCCTCCTACAGGTTGATAAACCTTAGGTCATCCACTTGAGGGAAATTTGCTACTTTCCTACAAACCTGTGCACTTGCAGGCCCAACAACGTCTACAAGAAGAAGGTTGTGTAGTAGACATCAGGGTAGTCTTCACGTCCTCATACTGCTTCTGTTTCTGAGTGGTGCTCCATTGAACCTTGAGGTATTTGATGGTGTGGCTTCGTGTATGACGTTCGGCTTGATCCAGGTTGCTAAGGGGTTTCTCATGTAGGTCAGGTTGGGCTGGGGGGGGG
>NW_025232496.1:8988-9623 GCF_018294505.1 Triticum aestivum | reverse complement strand
CTTTTGTGTTCTGTATGCAGCATTCAAAGCGACATCATCAATTTCCAACATGTTCTAACATCATTTGTTGTTTTTCGGTCATTTACCTAATTGTTTAGAGAGCTAAATGACCGTGAAATTGAAAATCACTACAAAATGAATTCTGAAAATGTTGAAACTTGGCATGGTATCATCATTTCATCCGCATAGCAAGTGCGAAAGAGTAGAGAGGGTCACGGGAAAAACTTGACGCACGTCACGTACAAATTGGACAAACTCTTTCGGAGTATCAGGGTTTCGGATGAGAACTCATCTGTTACATGGGAACTTCAATGTTTTTTAAACTTATTTGAACTCCAGACTTCTTTTGTGTTCAGTATGCAGCATTCAAAGCGACGTCATCAATTTCCAACATGTTCTAACATCATTTGTTTTTTTCGGTCAATTACCTAATTGTTTAGAGAGCTAAATGACCGTGAAACTGAAAATCACTACAAAATGAATTCTGAAAATGTTGAAACTTGGCATGGTATCATCATTTCACCTGCATAGCATGTGCGAAAGAGTAGAGAGGGTCACGGCAAAAACTGGACGCACTTCATGTACAAACTGGACAAACTCTTTCGGAGTATCAGGGTTTTGGACGAGAACTCATC
>NW_025232496.1:0-1313 GCF_018294505.1 Triticum aestivum | reverse complement strand
ACTTCAATGTTTTTTAAACTTATTTGAACTCCAGACTTCTTTTGTGTTCAGTATGCAGCATTCAAAGCGACGTCATCAATTTCCAACATGTTCTAACATCATTTGTTTTTTTCGGTCAATTACCTAATTGTTTAGAGAGCTAAATGACCGTGAAACTGAAAATCACTACAAAATGAATTCTGAAAATGTTGAAACTTGGCATGGTATCATCATTTCACCTGCATAGCATGTGCGAAAGAGTAGAGAGGGTCACGGCAAAAACTGGACGCACTTCATGTACAAACTGGACAAACTCTTTCGGAGTATCAGGGTTTTGGACGAGAACTCATCAGTTACACGGGCACTTCAATGTTTTTTAAACTTATTTGAACTCCGGACTTCTTTTGTGTTCTGTATGCAGCATTCAAAGCGACGTCATCAATTTCCAACATGTTCTAACATCATTTGTTGTTTTTCGGTCATTTACCTAATTGTTTAGAGAGCTAAATGACCGTGAAATTGAAAATCACTACAAAATGAATTCTGAAAATGTTGAAACTTGGCATGGTATCATCATTTCACCCGCATTGCATGTGCGAATGAGTAGAGAGGGTCATGGCAAAAACTGGACGCACTTCATGTACAAACTGGACAGACTCTTTCGGAGTATCAGGGTTTCGAACGAGAACTCATTTGTTACATGGGCACTTCGATGTTTTTTAAACTTATTTGAACTCCGACTTCTTTTGTGTTCAGTATGCAGCATTCAAAGCGACGCCATCAATTTCCAACATGTTCTGACATCATTTGTTGTTTTTCGGTCATTTACCTAATTGTTTAGAGAGCTAAATGACCATGAAATTGAAAATCACTACAAAATGAATTCTGAAAATGTTGAAACTTGTCATGGTATCATCATTTCACCCGCATAGCATGTGCAAAAGAGTAGAGAGGGTCACGGCAAAAACTGGACGCACTTCATGTACAAACTAGACAAACTCTTTCGGAGTATCAGGATTTCGGACGAGAACTCATCTGTTACACGGGCACTTCAATGTTTTTTAAACTTATTTGAACTCTGGACTTCTTTTGTGTTCAGTATGCAACATTCAAAGCGACGTCATCAATTTCCAACATGTTCTAACATCAGTTGTTGTTTTTCGGTCATTTACCTAATTGTTTAGAGAGCTAAATGACCGTGAAATTGAAAATCACTACAAAATGAATTCTGAAAATGTTGAAACTTGGCATGGTATCATCATTTCACCTGCATAGCATGTGCGAAAGAGTAGAGAGGGTCACGGCAAAAACTGGACGCACTTCATGTACAAACT
>NW_025232495.1:0-9625 GCF_018294505.1 Triticum aestivum | reverse complement strand
TTTAATTACAACATGAGCCAATCGATGTTTCAGAACTAGACAACTCGACTCAAGGGACCGGAGCGTGGATGAAGCCGCCGTCTATCGTGGGAGTCATGAAAGAACGGGCGTTGTCATCCTGCATTTGTAGCATTGTGTCGATGTCACTGTTGGACGGTTGATTTCTGAGGTAGAACTGCCCCGAGGTACGAAGGACATCTTGATGGATGATTTCCGCAAACTCCGACTGGATGCGAAAGAATTCTTGTCGGAGGTCCGCGTCCTGGATTGCCGACACGCTCGCGGCCCAATCTTGGAGTTTACTCGGTAGCAGAAGTTGATGATGGTCCCGTACGATCGCCCGCATGTGATGGATGGCGTAGTAGGCACCCTTCTGACCGCCAGGCGGCTGCTTGACGCAGCAGAACGTCGTATTGTGGGAGAACACGTGCTTGCCGTACTTACGAATAGGCCTGGTGAAGGTGCCTCCAGATTTGGCGTAGCTGGGGAGAACATCATCAAGAACCTTCTTGACATTTGTGTAGTCTACGTTCGACTGACGGTCCGGGTCGAAATACGTGGCCATGGAATATTTGGGGCTTAGGAGGATGAGCGTGCAACGTGTGTCACTGCAGAAAACACGGAATGTTAAAAGAAAAACGATCGAAATGTAAGAATTCATATGTTACGGGCCGGTTGAGGGGAGGACTTACTCGGGAAAGTAAGGCACGAGGAAGTTATCCTTATCTTGGTTTCCCAGAATGACGCCTTCGAGGTAAGAACTCGCGACTTGCCGGTCCCCAGCGCTGCCCAAGATCTTGGCACGCATGTAGAAGGGGTCGACTATCACGATGTCCGGGGTCTTGTCGCGAATGATCCGCATCTCCATACTCAGCGAAAATAGCCGAACGAAGGTGTAGTGCAGCGGATGAAGGTTAAACATAGCAAAGATGTCATCAAATCGCAGGACGATCGTACCCCCGATGTCGCCATCCACAAAGCCCTTGCCCTCTGGCACCTTGTCCACGAAAACCGGGTATGCCACATCCTTCTCTCTGAGACGCCGCTTCTCCAAAGAAAGAACACTGTCGTGCAGACTCCGCATAGCACCGGTTGCAGCATTGAGCATATTTGGTGGTAGCATCGCCCTACCCGCCACATGCACCCCCCTCGAGATATCCTTAGGTGAAGGTGGCCCGTCCTGAGCACGGATCGTACTCGGTGCCGGCTGGCTCGCACCCTTCTTAGTCTTTCTTTTGCGTGCCTTCTTCTTCTCCTGTAATGGGACCGAGTTTTGCTCACAGACCGCCTTCTTGAGTGTGTTGGGGCTGATAATATTTCGCACCTCGCCTATCTGAGGCTTGGTGAAGTCGGCAGCTGGAGGCGTCTCCTGAGAGATGAACGCCAGACGGCGCCTGTTGCAACTTGGCTTCTCCGCGGTACGAGCTAGATCGCACACGTCTTTTGTTGGGTTTGGTTCTTGAGAAGGAGGCCCCATGAAGTCGCCATCGTACCCATGCTCGGCAAAGTACTAATCGACGTTGCCAAATGTATCATAGTCGTCGTCGTCGTCATTCTGATCCTGTGCCATATGCATGTTTGGATCCAGTGGCATAGGGATGTCTGGCACCGTTACGGCGGTCTTGCCATGGGGCCGACTTGGCGCCGGAACGACTGGCGGTGTTGTCTTTGGGGTGGTGTCCCCCACCCCCAAACGGATCTGGCTCTTCGGCCAAAGCAGGGGCCAGCTCAGGCAGGCGCTGAGGGTCATCACGTCATCATCGTCGGCCCCGACGGGTTGATTCGGAGGTAACAAGTCGTCGCAGCCTGGCAGCACCCGAACCAGTTGAACCCTAAACAAGTTGGGTGGCATCTGGGTACCGTGGAACAAGGGGTTGCCCGGTTGAACGATTTTTCCCTTGGCGACATCGACCAACTCGTTGTTCACGAAGTGGAGGAGAGTGCACGGAACGTCGGCGGCGCCCTGCGAAAACATGTAGGGCATCAGGGATGCCCAGTCAAAGGCAAGGAGATGAAGTCCTCGGCCGAGAGAGGCTTAATTAGTTACCGTGATGATGGCGTCGAGCTCGGCTAATGTAGAGGCACCGCCAACGGCGGGCGTGCAGTTGACGGAGGGGCCGCTTGCTACAGAGGTGCCGGCCGGCGTACACCCGGGTGCATTAAGCTCCCGTGCCGGCGTCGGAGACACCAATGCCGCCTCCGCCGGAGGCACCAATGGCCCCGCCATCGCATTATGCGAGTTGCTGGCCGTGAAGCTAGGAATCGGGGGCGGCCCCTGTTGGCCGCCCGCAATCCACGCACTCAACCCCGAGATCAAGGTAGGCACAAGGGCGGTGATCGTCGCTCCGAGTCGTTGTTCCACTTGCTCTTGGACAATCTCCGGAATCCGCGCCACCTGTGACTTGAGTTCTTGAACCTCTCGCGCCTGGGTTTCCGAGCTGGTCTTTTTCTCCTTCCGCACACCAGCGGTATAGTATGACCCCCATTTCGTCGACAAGCCTTTGCCGGCCACACGACCAGCTGACGTCGGCTTCCTAAGCTTATCCTTGTTCTTCATTATATTCAACCCCCTATTTAGAGTGGTGTCCCAAGGGTTGCTCTGAGTCGACCCCGCGCTACTGCTTTCAGTCGCCTGCGGAAGGAATGTGAACCATTTAGAAATTTGGCTTCATTAATTAGAATGCAACCATATGGAGCTAATTACGCGGGGGTGTATTCCTTACCAGAACAAGCTCAAGCCGCCTGGTCTTCGGATCCGTGGTAAGCTCCTTTGTTTTCGGGTCCTTCTTGTACCGGGCCCTGACAAAGTTCCTGGTCTGCTTGTCACCGTATTTATCGAAGAGGGGCGGTAGGCCTTGCTCGGCACGGTCCGCCTCCTCCTTGTCCCATATAGGCTCCGCCACTCTGTAACCGCCGGGACCGAGTGTGTGTTCACCTATGTTCAGCTCCCGCATTTGTTTCCCCCACTCACTTGATTGGGAGCTTGCGGTGCTCGAGCAATTGATCTTGAAGTCGTTGTAGTCATCTTCGGTGATCGAAGGATTTTTCTCCTTGATCTTCTCATAACTCTCACCTTTCTCGATCATTCTCTTCACATTGCTTTTCCAAGTAGACAGGGCCTTGCTCATCTTCGTGAGGGCAGCATTGTTCACTTTATTCCCTTTGAGGCTTGTGTTTTCGAATTCAGCGGGGAACTTGTATCGTTCGTGCAGCTTCGTGAAGAGGAGGTGGCGCAAATTCCCTCGGTCAGGATGCCTCAGGTTCTCGGTGTTGATCGAGACGGTGCTCCGGACAATGCACCCGAGCTGAAGCGAGTACCCCTTGACTATTCGTTCGGGCGCCGTTGGATTCCCGTTGGAGTCCACTTCAGTAACTTCCTCCTTGAGGGTGCGGAGCACGATTGGGCGCCGGTCCTTCCGTTGCCTCTTCGGCTGGCTGCTATCTGTGTGTGCGCCGCCATCATCAGTGGTTGCATCCTCGGCGGCACCATCAGTGGTGGCATCAGTGTGGTCATCCTCGGCGGCACCATCCGTGGTCTCAGGATCGGTGGGGAAGGCGGCGGCCTCATACAAGTGAGGTTATTCCTCCATCTCCTAGGACAGCTCCCAGAATGCCTTGCCGCCCGAACCCCCGGCCTCATCGTTGTGGGCCATGTTTCTCTCTAAATAGAAACAAAGTTTGGTCAAAAAGTTGGTTATTGTCAAGGAACAAGATCATGGTCTCATCATTTAGGGTTTGTCGACACCGAGGCATCCTAAAATCTAAGCTTTTATCATTGAGGGTTTTTCGACGCCAAGGCACCCTAAAAGCCTAACTTTTCATCATTTCGGTTTTTATCGACACCGAGGCACCCTAAAAGCCATGCATTAGTCACAAGTACGCCGGGGCACTTGATCCTACTTAATTAACTACTAAGATACCCCGGCCTATGCATTAGTCACAAGTACCCCATATGTCCTATTTTTAGCAAAGTCATGCTAAAATTCACGAAAAATTTCAGCATGACCTTTGCTGAAAATAGGACATATGGAGTACCCGAATTTGCCGGAACGGAAGTTAATCGACATTCCGGCAAACTCAAGGGCCTCTCGGGGTACCTGCAAAATCATCACGACACGATGGTCGGAGACAAAACCCAGCAAACTAGCAAAATCATCACAAATTGTTTTCTGTTAAAGATGATCATCATCTTTACAAGTCTTTCTCAATGTGATCACAAGTAATTCAGAGGCATCACAAGTAATTCAGAGCATCACAAGGCATTAGTAGTTCAGTACATGAACAAGTTTTACAAACCCAGATAAGAACAAGTGAATTCTAGTCCCATTGACACTCCTGGTTTTCTACAAACACCAAGTACTAGGGCACACAAAAGTTCTGAAATTTGTGTGCCTAACTGAATTAACTGAATTTTCAGTAACCGAATGAACTGAATTTTCAAAACTGCAAGAATACAATTGAGAAAAATCCAACAGCACTAGAACTGAGCTGATTGACAGTAGTTTTGTTCACTGTTATGTTGGCCTAACTGGATGTTGGCTATCTTTTATAGTGTCTCTGTTACATGCCAGTTTGGTCATTGCTAACTTTTGATATGTTGTGTTTCTGACATATCAGAATCGGATATCCAAAATAAGAAACAATATAATTTCTAACAAATCATTAGCCTGTTTGCTTCAAAAATAACAGTTCCTGTTGAGATTCCTGGGATCCAATCCCAACCAGTCCATTTGATTAAAATGACTGGATTACTGGAATGAGAATACCAAAAGAACAAGATATAGTCTACAAAAAAAAGAAAGAATACAGCCAATCCCCATCACTGTTTTCCCCTCTGGTTCAACAACCCTCTCACCATTTAAAGCAAAAATCTATATGGACCATCCATTCCTAGTTTGCATAAGTATCTAGTTTTAATTTACCTTCACAAGAGCACCAATAACACCCAAGCTGGTAAGCCTCAAGTACTCAAAAGGTCTTGTCTTGCTGGTAGTATTCAGGAACGGGTACAGGTACAGTGGGATGTGAGCTGCAAAGGAAAAAGAAGAAGACTTAATTATTAACCACTGCTAGTTAAGATTTACTTATTCTGTAAAGTCACCAAAATGAGGAAAGCTTTTTAACAATAAACAATGGAAATATTTAAGACTTGGCATAGAAACAGCAGCGCTCAGTACCATTCAAGAACGGGATCCTGGTCTCAGGGTGTGAAGCAACACACTGCAATTAAAAAAAAGTAAAATGAAATTGAGGGGCAGATGGCAAGCAAGCATGATATGAAAGCAGTAGTATTCTCAATCCACCACAAGGCCCACCAGGAGTGAGGGTTTCCTTTTCTTTCTCATGTAAAAGCATACCTGAAGAAGTGCAAGTGCATTGCAGACACGGTTTGATGCAACTAGCGACAAAGTAGGAGGTGAAAGTGAAGGGTAAATTGACACAATCTCCTGCATAAATTTTCAAAACAGCATGACAGACTGAATAAGGAAAATGTGCGGAACCATCAATAATTTCATATTGAAATAATCAATACACATGGACAACCACCCTTACTTAAATAACAAGAACTGCACAAGTACATATGTACTCTTGCCATTGCGACTGAATTTAGAACAGTGCAATAACTGTAACCTACCTGGAGCAGTGCAGCAACAGTGCCAAAGGAGTGCCACAGCAGTGGAGCAAGGTCTTGAAAAATCTCTCGTTTCTGAAAGAGGAAACTGAGAAACAGATTAGACAATGAATTTTCACCTCCTGCATCCCAGATTTGCAGCCACACTTTAAATGTTAAAGTAAAATAGCTCTATGTATCAACTGTCCAGTTTGGAATATTGTCTTTGGAAAGTTGATGTTTCACTAAGAAAAGAAGGGTCTGTCTAGGACACATTTATGTCACGTCTAACCTTGTGTCCACTATGTTTGTGGTGTATTTTTTTTTTGCCCCAGCTTTTTTTTTGTTCCTTGTTGCTGCGTTATTTGTGGGAGCTTAGATGTGACATCCTTAGAAAACATTTAGATGTGAATTAGACAAACTCAGAAAAGAATGACGATGCTTGCATTAGTGGCTCATACCATGGGTTCACACTTTTGGTAGATAAAGAAGTGACAGAAAAAAAAATACTATACTAAGTAAACTTCATCACTTATCTAGATAATCTGCAGAAGTAGAACAGATTGTTTCTAACCTATAAATGTCTTCCTATATAGTTTAAACTGTTTAGATTTCCTAACACCACCTCCTGATAAGTTTGCAAAGTCATCAATAGGACAGGATTTCACAAAGTTCACACCCCCGCCCCCCTGTCCTTGAACAGGGTATCTCCACCAGATACTATAATTAAATGTGCACAGCCGAATACCCCTCCAGCCTGCTCCAGCACAAAAATATTCATTGGAAGTTCACTTTTACCAAGAAACAAATACATCAGGAAGCAGGGGATATTAACAAAAATGCGCTTCTTGTGGTATTCACTCCTGAGAGATTGTATATGATAACTGCAGTATTTACCATTTTATTCAGGGGTACTATAACAGAAATGGGCACGTCTCTTGTTGTATTCAATCCTAACAGAACAACATATAAGATAACGGCAGTACTTTCCACTTTAATCAGAGCAAGCAGAACTAAAATGGATACAGTTATCTGATGCACACACCGAACTGCCATCCGAGTGTGTCCAACAGAGATCGGCAACCATTCCCGCTACGGATGCTAATAACAGGTAAACCATAGCACATGTTTAAAGAATGTATCATAATAAAAGCTACAAAAATCACATACCAAACCCTACTTGCTTTCGCTACATATCTACAAGTCTACAGCAAGCTAAAGGACTGCACAAAATCACCCAATTTTCTTCATACTCTAGATATGAGCAGGCGAGGGGGGCCGGATCTGGCGAGGTGGGATAGCGATCGAGATGGAGGGGGATCGAGATCGAGTGTCCATGAAATTTAAAAATATTCATGATAGTTCAAAAAGTACCCATGAAATACAATCGAGAAATGAAGGCTACGATTTAAATACAATCGATCTTAGCTAGCTATCTGTTCACAATCTTCTTGCCCTTCTTTTTCGCAAATGGAGTTCTTCTGTGGAACGGACGTCCTTTAGGTAGGGTGGTCCTGCTTCTTCTTGTGGTGTATGCTGCTACTTCATCATCGTCGTCATGTTCGATCCTCGGGTCGCCATACTTGTCGAAGTCTTGCTCATTGGCTACTCCATCCATTCCAATGATCTTCCTTTTGCCTCTCCTCACGACAACACGACTGGGCTTTGGCGGGTCGGTAATGAAGAAGCATTGGTCCACTTGGGAAGCCAGTACCCATGGCTCATTTTTCGCGGTGACGTTTGCGCCCGCGGTCTTGGATTTGGCTTCGGGTATAACCATGGTGGTGAAATACCGGTCTTCTTTTATGACGTTCTTGGCCCATCTGACACGGAACATCGGGACCTTCTCTCCAGCGTAGCTCAGCTCCCAGATCTCCTCGATCCTTCCGTAGTATCTGTCCTTGTCGTTACCGGTGTAGGATTCCATCGTTACCCCGGAGTTCTGATAACCATCGCTCTTCATGTCCTTGGCCTCGGTGTAGAATGTGTAGCCGTTGATATCGTACGCCTCATAGGTCATCAGGTTGTGCTCGGCGCCCTGTGACAAGGCGAATATGAGTTGTTCTTCCGCGGAAGAATCCTCATGTAAAGGGTACGACAGAAGCTTATGCTTGAACCAATGCGTGAAACATGAGTTGTGCTCTTTGAGTATATCTCCGTCCGTCCTCTGTTGGCCTCGGTCATTGTACGTCTTTTTAATAAAGGTTTTGTGCTCTACCAACCAAGGATCGACCACGTCTATGTGTTGTAGCGCAACTAGGTTTGCTCTTTCAAAGTCGGCGAGTCGACCCTCGAAGTCGACATGCATTTCGCGGCGACCCTCACGGTGACCCCATCCAGCGAGCCTGCCGAGGTGCCTGTTGACGGGCAGACCAACGGGGTTCTCGATGCCTAGATAATTCGTGCAGTAGGAGATGCACTCTTCGGTCAGAAAGCCCCTGGCTATGCTTCCTTCTGGACGTGACATGTTGCGAACGTATCCTTTGATGACACCATTCATCCTTTCGAACGGCATCATGCTGTGCAGGAACGTCGGCCCGAGTTGGATGATATCCTCCACTATATGGACCAGCAGATGCACCATAACGTCGAAGAATGCGGGCGGGAAGTACATCTCAAGCTCGCATAGTATCACCACGATCTCTTCCTGTAGCCTTCTGAGTTGCCTCACGCCAATCGACTTCCGAGAGATGACGTCGAAGAAGTTGCATAGGCCAAATAGCATTTCACGGACGTGCGCGTCCATGATCCCACGGATTGCAACTGGAAGTATCTGCATCATCAGCACGTGACAGTCGTGAGACTTCATCCCGCTGAACTTCTACTTCGCTGGGTCTAGGTATCTGCTTATCTTCCCCGCGTAACCGTAAGGAAGTTTTACTCCTAGGAGGCAGGTGAAAAACTGCTCGATCTCCTCCTGACTTAGAGTGAAGCACGCGGGAGGGTAGTCATTTCCGGTCTTCTTGGCCTTTTTGCCTTTGCGACGACTTTCTGTGTCCTGCTTCGCCTCATCATCATCATCATCATCATCATCATCATATATAGCGTGAAGCTCCTGCCTGATGCCCATTGATTTCAAGTCTGCCCTTGCTTTCGGCCCATCTTTGGTCCTCTCTGGCATGTTGAGCAGGGTACCAAGCAGACTCTCGCACACGTTCTTCGTGATATGCATGACATCAAGGCTATGAGGCACACTGTGGATCTTCCAGTACGGCAAGTCCCAGAAAACAGACCTCGTTTTCCATACCTTCAGCAGCGGCTCTGGCGCCTTTCGCTTCTTTCCCGGCTCTGGCGCCTTTTGCTTCTTTCCCGGCAGTGGGCAGTCTTTCCAATTTTTCAACAGCTTGTCTATTTCCTCGCCGCTCCTCGTACACGGGCGTTTTCGGGGTTCGGTTTCACCATCGAACAGATCCTTGCGTTTCCTCCACGGGTCATCGTCGCGAAGCCACCTTCGATGTCCCATGAACACGGTTTTCGAAGACCCGGGATCTCTATCTAGCTGGCGATACGTTGTGTCATCCATGCACCTTACGCATCCAGAAAATCCGTGGACTACCTGCCCCGCGACATATCCGTAACTGAGATAGTCGTGCACCGTCGTGAGCAGTGCGGCTCTCATAGGGAAATATTCTTTCTCTGCGGCGTCCCACGTATTGGCTGGCGTTTTCCACAGCGTGTCAAGCTCCTCTTTCAGCAGCCCCAGATACAGATTGATGTCGTTCCCTGGTTGTTTCGGCCCTTCAATTAGCATACTCATGTGAATGTACTTCCTCTTCATGCACAACCAGGGGGGAAGGTTGTACATCCACACAAACACAGGCCAGGTGCTATGTGTGCTTCTCTGGCTGCCAAACGGATTGACTCCATCGGTGCTCGCGCCCAGCACGATGTTCCTTGGATCGTTCCCAAATTCCGAGTCTTCGAAGTTCAACGCTTGCCACTGGCTCGCATCCTTAGGGTGACTCAGCATCTTGTCTTTTTTATCTATCTCCGGATCATTTGCGTCATCTTCCC
>NW_025232494.1:2351-9625 GCF_018294505.1 Triticum aestivum | reverse complement strand
CGACTGAGTGGCGCGCGCCGTGTTGGACCGCTTTGACGTAACCGCCGTGATCGTGTGGGTTGCTAGGTCTGCTCGCGGCCGCGTTCGCAACGTGCAGGTGTGCATAGGGCGATGGGCCCAGACCCCTGCGCGCATAGGTTTAGACCGGCGTGCTGACCGCTCTGTTGTGCTTAGGTGGGGCTGCGACGCGTTGATCTTACGAGGCCGGGCATGACCCAGAAAAGTGTGTCCGGCCAATTGGGATCGAGCGTGTTGGGTTATGTGGTGCACCCCTGCAGGGAAGTTTATCTATTCGAATAGCCGTGTCCCTCGGTAAAAGGACGACCCGGAGTTGTACCTTGAGCTTATGACAACTAGAACTGGATACTGAATAAAATACACCCTTCCAAGTGCCAGATACAACCCGGTGATCGCTCTCTAACAGGGTGACGAGGAGGGGATCGCCGGGTAGGATTATGCTATGCGATGCTACTTGGAGGACTTCAATCTACTCTCTTCTACATGCTGCAAGATGGAGATGTCCAGAAGCTTAGTCTTCGACAGGACTAGCTATCCCCCTCTTATTCCGGCATTCTACAGTTCAGTCCACTGATATGCCTCTTTACACATATACCCATGCATATGTAGTGTAGCTCCTTGCTTGCGAGTACTTTGGATGAGTACTCACGGTTGCTTTTCTCCCTCTTTTCCCCTTTCTATACCGGATTGTCGCAATCAGATGTCGGAGTTCAGGAGCCAGACGCCACCGTCGACGACGACTCCCACGGCACTGGAGGTGCCTACTACTACGTGCAGGCCGCTGACGACGACCAGGAGTAGTTAGGAGGTCCCAGGCAGGAGGCTTTGCCTTTTCGATCGTTGCTACTTTTGTGCTAGCCTTCTTAAGGCAAACTTGTTTAACTTATGTCTGTACTCAGATATTGTTGCTTCCGCTGACTCGTCTGTGATCGAGCACTTGTATTCGAGCCCTCGAGGCCCCTGGCTTGTATTATGATGCTTGTATGACTTAATTATGTTGTAGAGTTGTGTTGTGATATCTTCCCGTGAGTCCCTGACCTTGATCGTACACATTTGCGTGCATGATTAGTGTACGGTCAAATCGGGGGCGTCACAAGTTGGTATCAGAGCCGACTGCCTGTAGGAACCCCCCTTCCACACTCCTTGGCCGAAGTCGAGTCTAGTCATTGCAAAACTTTTACTAACATGGTTGTGCGGCTTACGGGCCCACGTCGCCATTGGGTGGTACTAGGATCTTTTACTCCTCGACCTTTACTCTGGGACTCTGAAATCTCTTCTACTCGGGTTAAACGAATTTACTAACTCTAACACTAGGATCCCGTGACCGCGTTCACCCCAAAGATGGATAAGCCTTAGTTGTTTCTTAGAATAGTATTTTGACCAATTCACACACTGTCATTTGACTCCTTTGAAACGTCTTTGCTTTCAGATGGAACCCACGAGGCAGGTTGTTCGCCACACGATGGCCATTGGTGCCTCGGGATCACCTGCGGTGCTAGCTGAGATGATGACCTATCTGGGTTATCGTTGGCACCCTGAGTACACCGTCTACGAGGAGTATCAGGACTTTAACCAGGAGCAGTACCGTGCCATCGTCCACCTCTACCCTCGGGAGTATGACTCCACTACTGTGCTGCACACCGCACATGGAGTTGGTGTGACCATCGATATGGCTGTCCACGATGCTGCCTATGCTGCTCTGACACGTCTTCGTGGAGAGTATCAGGAGTTGGACACCTCCCCTTTCAGGCACATTGCTATCGCATCTGATGTTGGTGCGGAGGGATACTATACTGCTGCCTACTCCACTGTCACCCGAGAGCCCTTCTACCATCAGCACCTGGTTCTGCATGCTGATGGGCTGGATCGAGCTAACCGAGCTCTTCGCCACGAGATGTACACCACCCGTCAGCACCTTTACCGTGCTCTGACGCTGCTGCACCCCTTTGTCCGGTCTGGACAGGTACCGCGTACTGCGATCTACCCAGCCAGGACCGTGATGCCCCACGGTGTTGGTTGGCCAGAGGTGGGAGGCTACTCTCCCGCACTTGGACCTTTTCTGCCACCTGAGCACCGGGCTCTACACTTGAGTATCCGCGGCCCCCAGTCTGCTGACGTCGAGGGCTATCCGTTGCCTCACTACCAGCTGTCGGGCTACGATTACCTCCACAGTACCTCTTGGGACTGATGTAGGCTTGTTTGTAGTGTTAAAGGCATTCGCCGCGAGCCTGTGTGCCGCCTATGATGTTTTAGTCTATGTACTGAACTCTATGTACTGAACTCTATGCATGGCCCCTTTTGTAAGTTATGCCGACTACTATGTAGTAGCTATCGTGCTCCATTCATTGTGCATGTTTCATCATGAATGATTCTTGTCATTGCAAATTTTCTCAATGCTGAACTACCCCTGTTATATATTAGCAGGATGGTTAGACCAGGTGGTCGTGGTCGTGGTGGCGATGCCCCACCACCACCTGAGTACATGGCTGGTATGATCCAACAGTTCGAACTGAACCGCCAATTCATGGAAAATATGATGGCTCAGTTTCCTCGCCCCAATATGAACCAGCAGCCAGCCCAAGTGACTCTTCAAGATTTCATACGCCTCAACCCAACCATCTACCGCAGCTCAACTCAGCCTCTGGATGCTGATGACTGGCTCCGTGACATCACCTATGAGATGGAGTCTGCTGATGTAGCCCCTGCCAGCTATGTCAATTTTGCTTCCTTCTTCTTGAAGGGACCCGCAGCTCAATGGTGGGACAGCCACAGGCGTACTCTGCCAGCTGGAACAATCATCACATGGCCAGACTTCCAAGCAGCTTTCCGTGCCCGCTTCATTCCTCAAGGAGTCATGGACCGGAAGAAGCGTGAGTTCCGCAACCTCACCCAAGGCAACAAAACTGTCGAAGCTTATCAGCGGGAGTTTCTGGACTTGTCCCGCTATGCTGAAGAAGACATTGCAACTGATGCACGTAGACAGGAGAAGTTCCGTGATGGCCTTCAAGCTGACATCAAGCTCGCACTTCTAGTGCATGACTTTGCTGATTTCGCCACCTTGGTGAACAAGGCCATCAATGTCGAGACTGGTCTGCAGGAATACCAGAGCTCTCAGAGGCGCAACCGTGACACGGGCTCATCTTCGGGCTCGCCCTCCCAGAAGCGTAAGATATGGATCCCAAACAGCATGTATCGTCCAAATGCACCTGCTCCCAGGAAATCTTATGCTGCACCGCGTCTGCCTCCTCCACCATCTAAGCAGTCAAAGCTACCAGCTCCCCCACCTGGGGCTCCTGTTCCCACTCCCGATAATGGTCTGTGCTTCAAGTGTGGTCAATCGGGTCACTTTGCCAGGAACTGCTATCAGAACCAGAATCAACTGGCCCTTCCAGCAGCTGGCCGTGGTAACAACCAGCCCCGCAACAACAATGCTAAGTCTTATGGTCGTGCTCATGCCAACCACGTTGATCTCAGCGAAGCTCAAGACCAGCCTGCTACTGTGATGGGTACACTCCTCATAAATTCAGTACCAGCATCCGTTTTATTTGATACAGGAGCATCCCATTCATTCATATCAGCAGAATTTGCATTCCTGCATGGCATTCATTACGAAGAGATAAACACTCCGCTAGTGGTACACACCCCTGCGGGCCAATGTCAAACCTCTATGGTTAGTCGCGATGTTACTGTTGAAATTGAAGGACTGGAATTTCTTGTCTCTCCCATCGTACTGAAGTCCTGTAGCATTGATCTCATTCTGGGAATGAATTGGTTAAAAGCGCATACTGCTTCAATCGTTTGCACCACTAAGACCGTCCATCTGCTACACCCTTCAGATGAGATAGTTACTTACCAAGCCCATCTGGTGCAAAATGCCGAGGCAAGGCTCTATGCATTGAATGCATTGAACGCTGCACCACTCGAGGGCATTGAAAATATTCCCGTCGTGCGTGAATTCCTCGACGTCTTCCCTGAAGAACTTCCAGGGATTCCCCCTGCTAGAGCTGTCGAATTCATCATCGACTTGAAACCAGGCACCACTCCTATAGCCAAGCGACCCTACAAGATGCCGCCGCATGAACTCCTTGAGCTTAAGGAGGAAATCAACAAGTCTCTTCGCAAAGGATTCATTCGTCCAAGTTGCTCTCCTTGGGGAGCACCTTCTCTCTTTGTCAAGAAGAAGGACGGGACAAACCGGTTAGTTCAAGACTACCGTCCTATAAACCAAGCTACCATTCAGAATAAATACCCTCTTCCTCGGATCAATGATCTGTATGATCAACTGGCGGGTTCGTCAGTGTTCTCTAAGCTCGACTTGAGGTTGGGCTACCACCAGATCCGTGTTCGCGAAGAGGATATCCCAAAGACCGCCTTCGTGACTCGCTATGGTTCATACGAGTACACCGTCATGTCTTTCGGTTTAACCAATGCTCCAGCCACCTTCTCTCGTCTGATGAACTACATATTCATGGATTACCTCGACAAGTTCGTCGTGGTTTATCTGGATGATATCCTGGTATTCTCCAAGAACGAAGAAGAACATGCTGAACATCTTCGTCTTGTGCTGGAAAAACTACGAGAACATCAACTATATGCCAAGTTCTCTAAATGTGAATTCTGGCTACCGGAAGTAACCTATCTGGGGCATGTCATCTCTAAGGATGGTATTGCCGTCAACCCCGAGCGAGTTCAGGCTATTCTTGATTGGACTCCTCCCAAGAACGTTAAGCAAGTCAGAAGTTTTCTCGGTCTCGCCAGCTATTGCCGTCGATTTGTCGAGAACTTCTCCAAGATCGCCAGGCCTCTGACTAACCTGTTACATAAGGGCGTCAAGTTCCAATGGACAGACAAATGTCAGGAAAGTTTCCAGGCACTCAAAGACAAGTTGACTTCTGCCCCAGTTCTAGCTCCACCTGATACTAAGAAGGACTTTGTCATTTACTGCGACGCTTCCCGTCAAGGATTAGGCTGTGTCCTAATGCAAGACCGCAAAGTGATTGCTTATGCCTCTCGACAATTGCGCCCTCACGAAGAGAACTACCCAGTTCACGACCTCGAACTTGCTGCTGTCATTCATGCGCTGAAGCAGTGGCGACATTACCTTCTCGGTAATCGTTGCGAGATCTTCACCGACCACCAAAGTCTGAAGTATCTGTTTACTCAACCAGATCTGAACCTCCGTCAGCAGAGATGGATGGAGCTTGTTGCAGACTTTGACTTGGGTATTTCCTATACGCCAGGCAAGGCTAATGTAATGGCTGATGCCTTGAGCCGCAAGTCTTACTGCAACCACCTCCAGGTTCATAAAGTTTAGCCCTCGCTTGTTGAAGAATTCAGGAAGCTGAACCTCCATATTGTTCCTCCGGGTGCACTCGCTCCCCCTCCTAAACAATTTGGCAAGGTGAACCTCCATGTTGTTACCCAGGGTTCCCTCAATACCCTAGTTGCTAAACCAGATCTCGAGGACAGCATCAAAAGGCTACAGAAGTATGACTCTGAAGCCTACAAGATTAAGCGCTACCTCGCAGGAGGAAAGCCCTCATTCTTCACCATTTCTAAAGATGGCACCCTATACTTCAAGGGCCGCCTAGTGGTGCCATGTACAGAGAAAAACCTGGATATGACACAGGAAGTTATGAAAGAAGCTCATGATACGCCTCTAAGTATCCATCCGGGTAGTACAAAGATGTACCAAGACATCCGTCAAAGATTCTGGTGGACTAATATGAAGCAAGACATTGCTCGTTATGTTGCTGAGTGTGACGTTTGCCGTCGTATCAAAGCAGAACATCAAAGGCCTGCTGGAACTCTGCAACCTATCTCTATTCCTGAATGGAAATGGGACCATGTTGAGATGGACTTCGTCACTGGATTTCCCAAATCGCAGAAAGGTAATGATGCTATTCTTGTCGTCATTGACCGGCTTTCCAAAGTTGCACATTTTCTGGCGGTCAAAGAAACGATCACTGCTAGCCAGTTGGCAACGCTCTATATGTCCAGGATTGTTTCACTCCACGGTATTCCATTGGTTATCAGCTCAGACCGTGGCAGCTTATTCACTTCAAGATTCTAGGCAAGTTTCCAAGAAGCAATGGGAACTCATCTGTCATTCAGTACTGCGTTTCATCCTCAATCGCAAGGACAAGTTGAACGCGTCAATCAAGTTCTCGAAGACATGCTTCGAGCTTGCGTTATTTCCTTCGGCAAGAAATGGGAGGAATCTCTCCCGTATGCTGAGTTCTCTTATAATAATAGCTATCAAGCTAGTCTGAAGATGGCCCCCTTCGAAGTGTTATATGGACGAAAGTGCGGAACCCCCCTGAACTGGTCAGAAACTGGGGAACGTCCACTCATCGGACCGGATATTATCCAAGATGCCGAAGAACAAGTCCGCATTATTCGCGAGAATCTCAAGACTGCTCAGTCACGTCAGAAGAGTCAGTATGACCGTCATCATAAAGACATGGTCTATCAACCTGGCGAAAAGGCTTATCTTCGAGTCACACCTATGAAGGGTGCTCACCGCTTCGGGATCAAGGGCAAACTAGCTCCTCGCTATATTGGCCCATTCACTATTCTCGAAAGGCGTGGAAAAGTGGCATACCAACTGGAACTACTGCCGAACCTTTCTCAGGTTCATGATGTGTTCCATGTGTCACAGCTCCGCCGTTGCTTCAAGGATCCAATCCGAGCTGTGGATCACGAAGTGCTCGAATTGCAGCAAGACCTCTCCTATAAGGAGCATCCGGTCCGCATTCTCGACCAAGCTGAACGCCGCACACGTCAGAAGGCGATCAAGTTTCTCAAAGTCCAATGGTCGCACCATTCTGAAGATGAGGCCACTTGGGAACGAGAGGATCGTCTGCGCGAAGAATACCCCGCACTGTTTCCTTCTACCTCCTAAATCTCGGGACGAGATTTCTTGTAGTGGAGGAGATTTGTAACACCCTGAGAATCATGCTACAGTAACCCCCTGTGATTAAGCTAATCATATTGCTAAACAGGGCTAGATCACATTTGAACCACACCCTTGTCAAACTCCTAGTTCAAACTTCAATTAAATTTAAAAGTGGAAAATAAAAGTTTTCAAAAATTCAAACAAAAATGTTCAGTGGGTTCTAAATAATACACTGGTAATTATGGTGGAGAAATCACATTTTTATAAAATGTCTAAATACTTTTAAATGAAATAAAACAAAAAAGGAAATAAACAAATAAGAGAAAACAGAAAACAAAACAGTCAAAAGAAAAAAAGA
>NW_025232494.1:0-1186 GCF_018294505.1 Triticum aestivum | reverse complement strand
TTCCTGTTCCCCCGACCGGGTCGGAACAGGGGAGCGTCGCCGCCGAACTCCCTCGCCGGCGGTGAACCCCGCGAGAGGATAAGGGCGCCAGCGGCCCCCCGCTCCCTCGGGCCTCTCTCCCACTCGCCCCCGCTCTCCCTCGGCCTCTGCGCCTTCTCCCCCGCCAGATCCCCCTCCCTCTCCCCTCCGTTCCCCTCTGCCCGAGCGCGCTCGCCGCCGTTCACCGTAGTTCCCGCGGCCACCGTGCCCAGATCGCCCCGACGACGTGCCCGAACGACTCCCCGCCGTCGACTACGCCGACTGCGCCATCGGGAACGAGCCGAGCGCCACTACATCGACCTCCCCGAGCTCGTCTTCCCCGCACGGCCGCCGTCGATCGTCGCCGACTCCGGCTACCCCGCGCCCTCCCCGAGCTCGCTGCCACTCCCTACGGCTCCGCTGTGAGCTCCTCTACCTCCTCCCCCTCTCCGCTAGCTCGCCCGCGCTCCCTAGCTTCTTCCCCGCGCGCGCCCGAACGCCACGCCGCGGAGCTCGCTGCCGGCGTGTCTCCGGTGACCAAATGGTCACGGGCGTTGGCCCGCTAGCCCGACCGCACCATGCCGCACCCGCCTAGCTAGCTAGTTCGGCCGTTTGCGCGCTCTAGCGTAGCTTCCGTCGGGCACCCGTAGCTCCTCGCCGCCGGCGATCCCGTAGCGGTCGACCCCGTCCGTTCCAGCCCCTCCGACCACCGCCGTTGGACGCGCGACGTCGAGCCGCGTCGAACGCGCCCAGCCCCGCCCCCGCAAACCCACAGTGGGTGAAACCCGCGCCCCTCCCGCGCGCGCCGCCGTGCGTTTTGGTCGCCGGCGATACTCCGGCGCCGGCCGCCGATGTGGCACACCTAGGGCCACCCCTGGGTCACTGCCAGTGGCCCCCACGGGCCCAGTTGACTGGGTTGACCCAGTCAACTGCTGACTGGGCAGGCCCAGTCACTGACATGCGGGCCCCGCCGCAAAAATTAAAAAGAAAAGAAAAAGAAAATGTTTTATAAATAAAAATAATTAGTTTAATTAATCTCTCACTGACAGGTGGGCCCAGTAGTTAATTAGCTAAAAAACTAATTAGTTAATCCTCTGTTAACCCACTGTCTATGACAGGTGGGTCCCCCTTGTCAGTTTGACCAGTCAACCCGGACTGTTAACCGCTG
>NW_025232493.1:0-9628 GCF_018294505.1 Triticum aestivum | reverse complement strand
AACAATATTTGCTAGACCACGAAAAAGAAATGTTTATGAAGTAAAGAAGGGAAATAGATGAAGTATTCCTTAAACAGGGTCCTATTCTGAAACACAACTTACCTGTTGAAATTCTAGGGGATCCCCCTCCACCCAAGGGTGATCCCGTGTTTGAGCTCAAACCTTTACCTGATAATCTTAAATATGCTTATCTTGATGAAAATAAGATATATCCTGTTATTATTAGTGCTAACCTTTCAGAGGAGGAAGAGGAAAGATTATTGAAAACTCTAAAGAAGCACCGAGCTGCTATTGGATATACTCTGGATGATCTTAAGGGTATTAGCCCCACTCTATGCCAACACAAAATTAAATTGGACGAAGGTGCCAAACCAGTTAGAGATCATCAACGACGGATAAATCCTAAAATGAAAGAAGTGGTAAGAAAGGAGATACTAAAGCTCCTTGAGGCAGGTATAATTTATCCCGTTGCTGATAGTGATTGGGTAAGTCATGTCCATTGCGTCCCTAAGAAGGGAGGTATTACTGTTGTTCCTAATGATAAAGATGAATTGATTCCGCAAAGAATTATTACAGGTTATAGGATGGTAATTGATTTCCATAAATTAAATAAAGCTACTAAGAAAGATCATTACCCTTTACCTTTATTGATCAAATGCTAGAAAGACTATCCAAACACACACATTTCTGCTTTCTAGATGGTTATTCTGGTTTCTCTCAAATACCTGTGTCAGCGGACGATCAATCAAAAACTACTTTTACCTGCCCTTTTGGTACTTTTTCTTATAGATGTATGCCTTTTGGTTTATGAAATGCACCTGCTACCTTTCAAAGATGCATGATGGCTATATTCTCTGACTTTTGTGAAAAGATTTGTGAGGTATTCATGGATGATTTTTCCGTTTATGGATCCTCTTTTGATGATTGCTTGAGAAACCTTGATCGAGTTTTGCAGAGATGTGAAGACACTAGTCTCGTCTTGAATTGTTGGGAGAAGTGCCACTTTATGGTTAACGAAGGCATTGTCTTGGGGCATAAAATTTCTGAAAGAGGTATTGAAGTTGATAAAGCTAAAGTTCATGCTATTGAAAAGATGTTGTGTCCCAATGACATTAAAGGTATAAGAAGTTTCCTTGGTCATGCCGGTTTTTACAGGAGGTTCATTAAGAACTTTTCTAAAATCTCTAGGCCTCTGACTAATCTATTACAAAAAGATATTCCTTTTGTCTTCGATGATGATTGTGTAGAAGCATTTGAAATACTTAAGAAAGCTTTGATCACTGCACCTATTGTTCAGCCACCTGATTGGAATTTACCCTTTGAAATTATGTGTGATGCTAGTGATTATGCTGTAGGTGCTGTTCTACGGCAAAGAGTTGATAAGAAACTAAATGTTATTCAATATGCTAGTAAGACTCTAGACACTGCACAGACAAATTACGCTACTGCTGAAAAAGAATTCTTAGCAGTTATATTTGCTTGTGATAAGTTCGGACCTTATATTGTTGATTCTAAAGTAATTATTCACACTAATCATGCTCCTATTAAATATCTTATGGAAAAGAAAGATGCTAAACCTAGACTTATTAGATGGGTTCTCCTGCTCCAAGAATTTGATTTGCATATTATTGATAGAAAGGGAGCTGAGAACCCCGTTGCAGACAACTTGTCTAGGTTAGATAATGTTCTTGATGACTCACTACCTATTGATGATAGCTTTCCTGATGAACAATTAGCGGTCATTAATGCTTCTCGTATTGCTCCATGGTATGCTGATTATGCTAATTACATTGTTGCTAAATTTATACCACCTAGTTTCACATACCAGCAGAAGAAAAAGTTCTTTTATGATTTAAGACATTACTTCTGGGATGACCCATGCCTTTATAAAGAAGGAGTAGATGGTGTTATTAGACGTTGTGTACCTGAGCATGAACAGGAACAGATCCTACGCAAGTGTCACTCCGAACCATATGGAGGACACCACGCTGGAGATAGAACTGCACATAAGGTATTGCAATCCGGTTTTTATTGGCCTACTCTCTTCAAAGATGCTCGTAAGTTTGTCTTGTCTTGTGATGAATGTCAAAGAATTGGTAATATTAGTAGACGTCAAGAAATGCCTATGAATTATTCTCTTGTTATTGAACCATTTGATGTTTGGGGCTTTGATTATATGGGACCTTTTCCTGCCTCTAATGGATACACACATATTTTAGTTGTTGTTGATTACATTACTAAGTGGGTAGAAGCTATTCCAACTAGTAGTGCTGATCATAACACCTCTATTAAGATGCTTAAAGAAGTTATTTTTCCGAGGTTTGGAGTCCCTAGATACTTAATGACTGATGGTGGTTCACATTTTATTCATGGTGCCTTTCGTAAAATGCTTGCTAAGTATGATGTTAATCATAGAATTGCATCTCCTTATCACCCACAGTCTAGTGGTCAAGTAGAATTGAGCAACAGAGAGCTCAAATTAATTTTGCAAAAGACTGTTAATAGATCTAGGAAGAATTGGTCCAAGAAACTTGATGATGCATTGTGGGCCTATAGAACTGCATATAAAAATCCTATGGGTATGTCTCCATATAAGATGGTTTATGGAAAAGCATGTCACTTACCTCTCGAACTTGAACATAAGGCATATTGGGCTATTAAAGAGCTCAACTATGATTTCAAACTTGCCGGAGAGAAGAGGTTATTTGACATTAGCTCACTTGATGAATGGATAACCCAGGCTTATGAGAATGCCAAACTGTTTAAAGAAAAAGTTAAAACATGGCATGACAAAAGAATACAAAAGCGTAAGTTTAACGTAGGTGATTATGTGTTGCTATTCAACTCTCGTTTAAGATTTTTTGCAGGAAAACTTCTCTCTAAATGGGAAGGTCCTTACGTTATCGAGGAGGTCTATCGTTCCGGTGCCATAAAAATCAATAACTTCGAAGGCACGAATCCGAAGGTGGTGAACGGTAAAAGAATCAAACACTATATCTCAGGTAATCCTATAAATGTTGAAACTAATATTATTGAAACAGTAACCCCGGAGGAATATATAAGGGACACTTTCCAGAATGTTTCAGACTCCGAAAAGGAATAGGTATGTGGTACGGTAAGTAAACCTACTCCAAAACAGTTTCCATAGCAATTTTTCTCCGTTTTGGAATATTTAAGAATTTAGGATAGAAAGAAGTAGTCCGGGAAGTGCACGAGGCCTCCACGAGGGTGGAGGGCGCGCCCACCCTTACTGGGCGCGCCCCCCTGTCTCGTGGGCACCTCGTGTGCTCTCCGGACTCCGTTTTCTTGCACAATACTTCTTTTGGTCGGTAAAAATTCATTATATAATCTCCCGAAGGTTTTGACCACCGTATCACGCAAAATTCTTCCGTTTTCCTTTCGAGTTGTTTTTCTGACAGATCTAGAGCACCATGACGTCTCCAAGCGTTCCCAAGGACAAGTTCTTCGAGAAGGTCATCAACCCCTACCTCGCGGAGGTGCTGCAACACCCTCAAACCATTGAGATGCATGAGGGGGTGCTGCACATCCGCAATGTTGAGGGACCAAAGAGGACCAGAAGTGTGGAGACAAGGCTCGAGGCAATGGAGCAACAAGTTTTCAAGTGACAAGAGATGGTGGAGCGTGGACTTGACTTCAATCACATATGATCACGGAGTTCACCAACAACCACAAGTTGGACACCAAGGACATCGGGAGGCCATCTTTAAGCTTCCCGAGAAGATCGAGCACCTCCAAGCCCAGATCTATGACCTGCAAAACCAAAACTGTGAGTATGAATATAGATTCAAGAGGATGAGTTTGGCTGCAGATTTAAGGATCCCGGAGACTCGATCATCCTTCTATGATGGGGAGCCTATGCCTTGGAAGAGGGACGGCAAGCCTACATCATCAACAACTCCATCTCCTTCGCCAGCAAAAGAGATATAATCACATGGGTATGGGCACTCCCCTTGGCAACTGCCAAGCTTGGGGGAGTTGCCCTGGTATCGTATCACCATCGTGTCCTATCTTTACCGTTTTACTTAGTTCGATCCTTTTAGTAATATCTTTTTCTAGTAGAATAAAGTTTTGGTATGAAGTAGTTTTGAGTTTTGCTTTGTGATCTCTTTATGTAATCGAGTCCGTGAGCTATATAATAAAGATTAGTGTTGAGTCAAGGGATTTGCTATCTTGCTATGATCTTGAGAAAATAGAAAGAATAAAAAAAAGAAAATAAAGAGTTCATACTGATCTTATGGATAGTAATGACTTCACATATAAAGAGTATTAGGCATAAAAGTTGTTGAGAGTTGACAAACATAGTTTTGGTCATCGTTGAAATTAATAGGAAGTAATAAAGAAAGAGAGGTTTTCACATATAAATATACTATCTTGGACATCTTTTATAATTGTGAGCACTCATTAAAGTATGACATGCTAAAGAGTTGATGTTGGACAAGGTAGACAACATAATGGGTTATGTTTTCTCACATCTTAGTTAAGTATATTGTCATGGATCGTCCAACATGTTGAGTTTGCCTTTCCCCCTCATGCTAGCCAAAATTCCTTGCACCAAGTAGAGATACTACTTGTGCTTCCAAATATCCTTAAACCCAGTTTTACCATGAGAGTCCACCATACCTACCTATGGATTGAGTAAGATGAAGGAAATATGCCCTAGAGGCAATAATAAAGTATTATTTATTTCCTTATATCATGATAAATGTTTATTATTCATGCTAGAATTGAATTAACCGGAAACATTATACATGTGTGAATACATAGACAAACAGAGTGTCACTAGTATGCCTCTACTTGACTAACTCGTTAATCAAAGATGGTTATGTTTCCTAGCCATAGACATGAGTTGTCATTTGATTAACGAGATCACCTCATTAGGAGAATGACGTGATTGACTTGACCAATTCCGTTAGCTTAGCACCCGATCGTTTAGTATGTTGCTATTGCTTTCTTCATGACTTATACATGTTCCTATGACTATGAGATTATGCAACTCCCGTTTACCGGAGGAACACTTTGTGTGCTACCAAACATCACAACGTAAATGGGTGATTATAAAGGTGCTCTACAGGTGTCTCCAAAGGTACTTGTTGGGTTGGCGTATTTTGAGATTAGGATTTGTCACTCCGATTGTCGGAGAGGTATCTCTGGGCCCACTCGGTAATGCACATCACTATAAGCCTTGCAAGCATTGTGACTAATGAGTTAGTTGCGGGATGATGTATTACGGAACGAGTAAAGAGACTTGCCGGTAACGATATTGAACTAGGTATCGAGATACCGACGATCGAATCTCGGGCAAGTAACATACCGATGACAAAGGGAACAACGTATGTTGTTATGCGGTCTGACCGATAAAGATCTTCGTAGAATATGTGGGAACCAATATGAGCATCCAGGTTCCGATATTGGTTATTGACCGGAGAGGTGTCTCGGTCATGTCTACATAGTTCTCGAACCCGTAGGGTCCGCACGCTTAACGTTACGATGACAGTTTTATTATGAGTTTATGTATGTTGATGTACCGAAGGAGTTCGGAGTCCCGGATGAGATCGGGGACATGACGAGGAGTCTTGAAATGGCCGAGACGTAAAGATCGATATATTGGACGACTATATTCGCACTTCGGAAAGGTTCCGAGTGATTCGGGTATTTTTCGGAGTACCGGAGAGTTACGGGAATTCGTATTGGGCCTTAATGGGCCATACGGGAAAGGAGAGAAAGACCCCAAAGGGTGGCCGCACCCCTCCCCATGGGCTAGTCCGAATTGGACTAGGGAGGGGGGGCGCCCCCTTCCTTCTTTCTCCTCCCCCTTCCCTTCTCCTATTCCAACAAGGAAAGGAGGAGTCCTACTCCCGGTGGGAGTAGGACTCCCCCTCCTGGCACGCCTCTCCTCCCTAGGCCGGCGGCCTCCCCCTTGCTCCTTTATATACGGGGGCAGGGGGGCACCCCATGGACACACTTGATATACGATATTTTAGCCGTGTGCGGTGCCCCCCTCCACCATATTACACCTCGATAATACCGTTGCGGAGCTTAGGCGAAGCCCTGCGTCGGTGGAACATCATCATCGTCACCACGCCGTCGTGCTGACGTAACTCTCCCTCAACACTCGGCTGGATCGGAGTTCGAGGGACGTCATCGAGCTGAACGTGTGCTGAACTCGGAGGTGCCGTGCATTCGGTACTTGATCGGTCGGATTGTGAAGACGTACGACTACATCAACCGCGTTGTGATAACGCTTCCGCTGTCGGTCTACGAGGGTACGTGGACAACACTCTCCCCTCTCGTTGCTATGCATCACCATGATCTTGCGTGTGCGTAGGAATTTTTTTGAAATTACTACGTTCCCCAACATAAGATCCTTCAAGTAAGTTGTGATCGGTGCAAGCAATAAAAATTGCTCTCTAAATATGTATGACTTATTAATGTGGGAGAAAATAAGCTTTATACGATCGTGTGATATGGAAATAATAAAAGCGACGGACTGCATAATAAAGGTTCATATCACAAGTGGCAATATAATGTGACATTCTTTTGCATTAAGATTTTGTACATCCAACACTGATAGCGCGTGACAACCTCTGCTTCCCTTTGCGAAGGGCCTATCTTTTACTTTATGTCTTTTACATTATGCAAGAGTCAAGGTGATCCTCACCTTTCCCTTTTTCATTTTATCCTTTGGCATGCACCTCGTGTTGGAAAGATCCTGATATATATATATCAAATGTGAATACGTTGGGAGGCAAAACTATAAGCCCTTATCTTTCTCTGTGTCCGATTAAAACTCCCTAACCACAAGCATTGCGTGAGTGTTAGCAATTGTAGAAGACTATACGATAGTTGAGTATGTGGACTTGCTGAAAAGCTCTATTCTTGGCTCTTTCTGATGTTATGATAAATTGCAATTGCTTCAATGACTGAGATTATAGTTTGTTAGTTCTCAATGAAGTTTCTGAACCATACTTGACATTGTGAATAGATTGTTACTTGAGCATAAGAAATCATATGACAAAATCTATATATGTTGCTGTTATAAGATTGATCATGATGCCCTCATGTCCGTATTTTATTTTTATTGACACCTCTATCTCTAAACATGTGGACATATTTTTCGATATCGCCTTCCGCTTGAGGACAAGCGAGGTCTAAGCTTGGGGGAGTTGATACGTCCATTTTGCATCATGCTTTTATATCGATATTTATTGCATTATGGGCTGTTATTACATATTATGTCACAATACTTATGGCTATTCTCTCTTATTTTACAAGGTTTATCATGAAGAGGGAGAATGCCGGCAGCTGGGATTCTGGCTGGAAAACTATCAAATATTGGAAACCTATTCTGCACAGCTCCAAAAGTCTTGAAACTCCACGAAAGTCATTTTTGGAATTATTAAGAATTGTTAAGCAAAGAAAGTACCAGAGGGGCCCCACACCCTGGCCACGAGGGTGGGGGCGCGCCCACCCCTACTGGGCGCTCCCCCTGTCTCGTGGGCCCCCTGGTGGCCCTCCGCTGCCCCTCTTCTGCTATATGAAGGCTTTTACCCTGGAAAAAATCATAAGCAAGCTTTCGAGACGAAACTCTGCCACCACGAGGCGGAACCTTGGCGGAACCAATCTAGCGCTCCGGCGGAGCTGTTCTGCCGGGGAAACATCCCTCCAGGAGGGGGAAATCATCACCATCATCATCACCAACGATCCTCTCATCGGGAGGGGGTCAATCTCCATCAACATCTTCACCAGCACCATCTCCTCTCAAAACCCTAGTTCATCTCTTGTGTCCAATCTTGTATCAAAACCACAAATTGGTACCTGTGGGTTGCTAGTAGTGTTGATTACTCCTTGTAGTTGATGCTAGTTGGTTTATTTGGTGGAAGATCATATGTTCAGATCCTTAATGCATATTAATACCCCTCTAATTTTGAACATGAATATGCTTTGCGAGTAGTTACGTTTGTTCCTGAGGACATGGGTGAAGTCTTGCTACTAGTAGTCTTGTGAATTTGGTATTCGTTCGATATTTTGATGAGATGTATGTTGTCTCTCCTCTTGTGGTGTTATGTGAACGTCGACTACATGGCACTTCACCATTATTTGGGCCTAGAGGAAGGCATTGGGAAGTAATAAGTAGATGATGGGTTGCTAGAGTGACAGAAGCTTAAACCCTAGTTTATGTGTTGCTTCATAAGGGGCTGATTTGGATCCACTAGTTTCATGCTATGGTTAGGTTTACCTTAATACTTCTTTTGTAGTTGTGGATGCCTGCAATAGGGGTTAATCATAAGTGGGATGCTTGTCCAAGAAAGGGCAGTACCCAAGCACCGGACCACCCACATATCAAATTATCAAAGTAAGGAACGCGAATCATATGAGCGTGATGAAACTAGCTTGACGATAATTCCCATGTGTCCTCAGGAGCGCTTTTCTCATTATAAGAATTTGTCCAGGCTTGTCCTTTGCTACAAAAAGGATTGGGCCACCTTGCTGCACTTTATTTACTTTCATTGCTTGTTACCCGTTACAAATTATCTTATCACAAAACTATCTGTTACCTACAATTTCAGTGCTTGCAGAGAATACCTTACTGAAAACCGCTTGTCATTTCCTTCTGCTCCTCGTTGGGTTCGACACTGTTACTTATCGAAAGGACTACGAAAGATCCCCTACACTTGTGGGTCATCATTCGCTAAGGTTCCGAGGAAGACTCTGTGTACCGAACCAAGAAAGTCTGAAGAAGAAGATATTGGTAGAAGCGCATGAAGCACCGTACTCAATTCATCCCGGTGGTGCCAAAATGTATGAGGACCTTCGTCAAGTATTTTGGTGGGATGGAATGAAGAAAGACATCGCATACTTTGTGGCATGTTGCGACGTATGCAATAAGGTAAAGGCGGAACACCAAAAACCCGCCAGACTCCTCCAACCTCTGCCAGTATCCCAATGGAAATGGGATGATATCTGCATGGACTTCATCACCGGACTACCAAGGTCTCATCGAGGGAATGACGCAATATGGGTCATAGTGGACACCTTAACAAAGGTGGCACACTTTCTTCCTATCCGGACCACATACCGTGCAAATCAACTCGCACAGCTGTATGTGTCAAGAATCGTCAGTCTGCACGGAGTACCCAAGACTATCACCTCCGACAGGGGATCTTTCTTCACCTCCGCATTTTGGTCCCGACTACATCAAGCCTTGGAGACCGCTTTTAAATACAGCATGGCCTATCATCCTCGGACAGATGGACAGACTGAACGAGTAAACCAAATACTCGAAGATATGCTCAGGGCATGTACATTGGCCCAAGGAACCAAGTGGGAAGACTGTCTGCCCTACGCTGAGTTCTCCTACAACAACAGTTTCCAGGCCAGCTTAAAGATGTCACCCTATGAAGCCCTGTATGGCCGGAAATGCCGCACTCCATTAAACTGGTCTCAAACCAGAGACAGCCGCATTTTCGGAATCGATTTAATGCTCAAAGCAGAGAAGCAAGTCAAGGAAATCCGCGACAGACTGCAATTGGCCAAATCTCGACAGAAGAACTACTATGATGCCAAACATCGTCAAATCTGCTTCGAACCCGGAGAACACGTATATCTC
>NW_025232492.1:8886-9629 GCF_018294505.1 Triticum aestivum | reverse complement strand
AATGTTTTTTAAACTTATTTGAAGTCCAGCCTATTTTTGCATTTAGTATGCATCATTCCAAGCGACATCATCAATTTCCAACATGTTCTGACATCATTTGCTGTTTTTCAGTCATTTACTGATTTGTTTAGAGAGCTAAATGACGTTGAACTTGAAAATCACTACAAAATGAACTCTGAAAATGTTGGAACTTGGCATGGTATCATCATTTCGCCCGCATAGCATGTGCAAAAGAGCAGAGAGGGTCACGGCGAAAACTGGACGCACCTCGTGTACAAACTGGACAATCTCTTTCGGAGTATCAGGGTTTCGGACGAGAACTCATCTGTTACACGGGCACTTCAATGTTTTTTAAACTTATTTGAACTCCAATCTATTTTTGTGTTCTGTATGCATCTTTCAAAGCGACATCATCAATTTCAAACACGTTCTGACATCATTTGCTGTTTTTCAGTCATTTACCGATTTGTTTAGGGAGCTAAATGACGGTGAAATTGAAAATCACTACAAAATGAACTTTGAAAATGTTGGAACTTGGCATGGTATCATCATTTCGCTCGCATAGCATGTGCAAAAGAGTAGAGAGGGTCACGGCGAAAACTGGACGCACCTCGTGTACAAACTGGACAATCTCTTTCGGAGTATCAGGGTTTCGGACGAGAACGTTACACGGGCACTTCAATGTTTTTTAAACTTATTTGAACTCCAACCTATGTTTGTGTTCAGTATGCGTCATTCAAAGC
>NW_025232492.1:8376-8696 GCF_018294505.1 Triticum aestivum | reverse complement strand
ACCTCGTGTACAAACTGGACAATCTCTTTCGGAGTATCAGGGTTTCGGACGAGAACTCATTTGTTACACGGCCACTTCAATGTTTCTTAAACTTATTTGAACTCCAGCCTATTTTTGCGTTCAGTATGCATCATTCAAAGCGATGCCATCAATTTCCAACACGTTCTGACATCATTTGCTGTTTTTCAGTCATTTACCGATTTGTTTAGAGAGCTAAATGACGGTGAAATTGAAAATCTCTACAAAATGAACTCTGAAAATGTTGGAACTTGGCATGGTATCATCATTTCGCCCGCATAGCATGTGCAAAAGAGCAGAGA
>NW_025232492.1:6429-6905 GCF_018294505.1 Triticum aestivum | reverse complement strand
ACGTCATCAATTTCCAACATGTTCTGACATCATTTGCTGTTATTCAGTCATTTACTGATTTGTTTAGAGAGCTAAATGACGTTGAACTTGAAAATCACTACAAAATAAACTCTGAAAATGTTGGAACTTGGCATGGTATCATCATTTCGCCCGCATGGCATGTGCAAAAGAGTAGAGAGGGTCACGGCGAAAACTGGACGCACCTCGTGTACAAACTGGAAAATCTCTTTCGGAGTATCAGGGTTTCGGACGAGAACTCATCTGTTACACGGGCACTTCAATGTTTTTTAAACTTATTTGAACTCCAGCCTATTTTTGCGTTCAGTATGCATCATTCAAAGCGACATCATCAATTTCCAACACGTTCTGACATCATTTGCTGTTTTTCAGCCATTTACCGATTTGTTTAGGGAGCTAAATGATGGTGAAATTAAAAATCACTACAAAATGAACTCTGAAAATGTTGGAACTTGGCA
>NW_025232492.1:5837-6342 GCF_018294505.1 Triticum aestivum | reverse complement strand
GAGAACGTTACACGGGCACTTCAATGTTTTTTAAACTTATTTGAACTCCAACCTATGTTTGTGTTCAGTATGCGTCATTCAAAGCAACATCATAAATTTCCAACACGCTCTGACATCATTTAATGTTTTTGAGCCATTACCGATTTGTTTAGGGAGCTAAATGACGGTGAAATTGAAAATCACTACAAAATGAACTCTGAAAATGTTGGAACTTGGCATGGTATCATCATTTCGCTTGCATAGCATGTGCAAAAGAGCAGAGAGGGTCACGGCGAAAACTGGACGCACCTCGTGTACAAACTGGACAATCTCTTTCGGAGTATCAGGGTTTCGGACGAGAACTCATTTGTTACACGGCCACTTCAATATTTCTTAAACTTATTTGAACTCCAGCCTATTTTTGCGTTCAGTATGCATCATTCAAAGCGATGCCATCCATTTCCAACACGTTCTGACATCATTTGCTGTTTTTCAGTCATTTACCAATTTGTTTAGAGAGCTAAAT
>NW_025232492.1:5215-5797 GCF_018294505.1 Triticum aestivum | reverse complement strand
CTACAAAATGAACTCTGAAAATGTTGGAACTTGGCATGGTATCATCATTTCGCCCGCATAGCATGTGCAAAAGAGCAGAGAGGGTCACGGCGAAAACTGGACGCACCTCGTGTACAAACTGGACAATCTCTTTCGGAGTATCACGGTTTCGGACGAGAACTCATCTGTTACACGGGCACTTCAATGTTTTTTAAACTTATTTGAACTCCAACCTATTTTTGTGTTCTGTATGCATCTTTCAAAGCGACATCATCAATTTCAAACACGTTCTGACATCATTTGCTGTTTTTCAGTCATTTACCGATTTGTTTAGGGAGCTAAATGACGGTGAAATTGAAAATCACTACAAAATGAACTTTGAAAATGTTGGAACTTGGCATGGTATCATCATTTCGCTCGCATAGCATGTGCAAAAGAGTAGAGAGGGTCACGGCGAAAACTGGACGCACCTCGTGTACAAACTGGACAATCTCTTTCGGAGTATCAGGGTTTCGGACGAGAACGTTACACGGGCACTTCAATGTTTTTTAAACTTATTTGAACTCCAACCTATGTTTGTGTTCAGTATGCGTCATTCAAAGC
>NW_025232492.1:937-1456 GCF_018294505.1 Triticum aestivum | reverse complement strand
ACAAACTGGACAATCTCTTTCGGAGTATCAGGGTTTTGGACGAGAACTCATCTGTTACACGGGCACTTCAATGTTTTTTAAGCTTATTTGAACTCCAACCTATTTTTGCGTTCTGTATGCATCTTTCAAAGGGACATCATCAATTTCCAACACGTTCCGACATCATTTGCTGTTTTTCAGTCATTTACCAATTTGTTTAAAGAGCAAAATGACAGTGAAATTGAAAATCACTACAAAATGAACTCTGAAAATGTTGGAACTTGGCACGGTATCATCATTTCGCCCGCATAGCATGTGCAAAAGAGTAGAGACGGTCACGGCGAAAACTGGACGCACCTCGTGTACAAACTGGAAAATCTCTTTCGGAGTATCAGGGTTTCGGACGAGAACTCATCTGTTACACGGGCACTTCAATGTTTTTTAAACTTATTTGAACTCCAGCCTATTTTTGCGTTCAGTATGCATCATTCAAAGCGACGTCATCAATTTCTAACACGTTCTGACATCATTTGCTGTTTT
>NW_025232492.1:0-927 GCF_018294505.1 Triticum aestivum | reverse complement strand
TGTTACACGGGCACTTCAATGTTTTTTAAACTTATTTGAACTCCAGCCTATTTTTGCGTTTAGTATGCATCATTCCAAGCGACGTCATCAATTTCCAACATGTTCTGACATCATTTGCTGTTTTTCAGTCATTTACTGATTTGTTTAGAGAGCTAAATGACGTTGAACTTGAAAATCACTACAAAATGAACTCTGAAAATGTTGGAACTTGGCATGGTATCATCATTTCGCCCGCATGGCATGTGCAAAAGAGTAGAGAGGGTCACGGCGAAAACTGGACGCACCTCGTGTACAAACTGGACAATCTCTTTCGGAGTATCAGGGTTTCGGACAAGAACTCATCTGTTACACAACCACTTCAATGTTTCTTAAACTTATTTGAACTCCAGCCTATTTTTGCGTTCAGTATGCATCATTCAAAGCAACATCATCAATTTCCAACACGTTCTGACATCATTTGCTGTTTTTCAGTCATTTACCGATTTGTTTAGAGAGCTAAATGACGGTGAAATTGAAAATCACTACAAAATGAACTCTGAAAATGTTGGAACTTGGCATGGTATCATCATTTCGCCTGCAAAGCACGTGCAAAACAGTAGAGAGGGTCACGGCGAAAACGGGACGCACCTCGTGTACAAACCGGACAATCTCTTTCAGAGTATCAGGGTTTCGGACGAGAACTCATCTGTTACACGGGCACTTCAATGTTTCTTAAACTTATTTTAACTCCAGCCTATTTTTGCGTTCAGTATGCATCATTCAAAGTGCCATCAATTTCCAACACGTTCTGACATCATTTGCTGTTTTTCAGTCATTTACCGATTTGTTTAGAGAGCTAAATGACGGTGAAATTGAAAATCACTACAAAATGAACTCTGAAAATGTTGGAACTTGGCATGGTATCATCATTTCGCCCGCATAGCATGT
>NW_025232491.1:7970-9630 GCF_018294505.1 Triticum aestivum | reverse complement strand
ATGACCGTCACGTAAAGGCACCCCGGGGTTCGTTAAACGTGGAAGTCACTCCGGGTCCCCATAACTGTGAGTAATAGTCCACCAAACGGGCCGGAATCGACCAAAACTGTCAGTGTTGATGACCGACACATAAACGCACCTTGGAGTTCAACAAGCATCGAAATCACTTCGGGACCCCAAAACGGTGAGTAATAGTCCACGAAACGGGTCAGAATCAACAAAAATCGCGAGTATTGATGACCGACACGTAAACGCACCCCAGGGTTCGCTAATCGTGGAAGTCACACCGGATCCCCAAAACAGAGAGTAATAGTCCACAAAACGGGCCAGAGTCGGCCAAAACTGTCAGTGTTGATGACCGACACGTAAACGCACCCTAGGGTTCGTTAATCGTGGTAGTCACTCTGGGACCCCAAAACAGTGAGTAATAGTCCACGAAACGAGCCAGAATCGGCCAAAATTGTCAGTGTTGATGACCGACATGTAAGCACACCTTGTTGTTCAACAAGCATGGAAATCACTTCGGGACCCCAAAACGGTGAGTAATAGTCCACGAAACGGGTCAGAATCGACAAAAACCGCGAGTGGTGATGACCGTCACGTAAACGCACCCCAGGGTTCGCTAATCGTGGAAGTCACTCCGTGTCCCCAAAACAGTAAGTAATAGTCCACCAAACGGGCCAAAATCGGCCAAAACTATGAGTGTTGATGACCGACACATAAACGCACCTTGGAGTTCAACAAGCATGGAAATCACTTCGGGACCCCAAAACGGTGAGTAATAGTCCACGAAACGGGTCAGAATCGACAAAAACTGCGATTATAGATGACCGACACGTAAACGCACCCCAGGGTTCGTTAATCGTGGAAGTCACTTCGAGACCCCAAAATAGTGAGTGATAGTCCACGAAACGGGCCAGAATCGGCCAAAACTGTCAATGTTGATGACCTACACGTAAGCGCACCTTGGGGTTCAACAAGCATGGAAATCACTTCGGGACCCCAAAACGGTGAGTAATAGTCCACGAATCGGGTCAGAATCGACAAAAACCGCGAGTCTTGATGAGCGACACGTAAACGCACCCTAAGGTTTGTTAATCATGGAAATCACTCTGGGACCCCAAAATAGTGAGTAATAATCCATGAAACAGGCCAGAATCGGCCGAAACTGTCAGTGTTGATGATCGACACGTAAGCGTACCTTGGGGTTCAACAAGCATGAAAATCACTTCGGGACCCCAAAACGGTGAGCAATAGTCCATGAAACGGGTCAGAATCGACAAAAATCACGAGTGTTGATGACCAACACGTAAACGCACCCCAGGGTTTGTTAATTGTGGAAATCATTTTGGGCCCCCAAAACAGTGAGTAATAGTCCACGAAACAGGCCAGAATCGGCCAAAACTATGAGTGTTGATGACCGACACGTAAACGCACCCCAGGGTTCGTTAATCGTGGAAGTCACTCCGGGACCCCAAAACAGTGAGTAATAGTCCACGAAACGAGCCAGAATCGGCCAGAATTGTCAGTGTTGATGACCGACACGTAAGCGCACCTTGTTGTTCAACAAGCATGGAAATCAGTTCGGGACCCCAAAATAGTGAGTAATAGTCCATGAAACGGGTCAGAATCGACAAAAACCGCGAGTCTTGATGACCGA
>NW_025232491.1:2195-3377 GCF_018294505.1 Triticum aestivum | reverse complement strand
AAAATTGTCAGTGTTGATGACCGACACGTAAGCGCACCTTGTTGTTCAACAAGCATGGAAATCAGTTCGGGACCCCAAAATAGTGAGTAATAGTCCACGAAACGGGTCAGAATCGACAAAAACCGCGAGTCTTGATGACCGACACGTAAATGCACCCCATGGTTTGTTAATCATGGAAATCACTCTGGGACCCCAAAACAGTGAGTAATAGTCCACCAAACGGGCCAGAATCGGCCAAAACTGTCAGTGTTGATGACCGAGACATAAACGCACCTTGGAGTTCAACAATCATGGAAATCACTTCGGGACCCCAAAACAGTGAGTAATAGTCCACGAAATGGGTCAGAATCGACAAAAGCCACGAGTGTTGATGACCATCACGTAAACGCACCCCGTGGTTCGCTAATCGTGGAAGTCACTCCAGGACCCCAAGACAGTGAGTAATAGTCCACCAAACGGGCTAGAATCGGCCAAAACTGTCAGTGTTGATGACTAACACATAAATGCACCTTGGAGTTCAAGAAGCATGGAAATCACTTCGGGACCCCAAAATGGTGAGTAATAGTCCAAAAACCGGGTCAGAATCGACAAAACAGCCAGTGTTGATGACCGACACATAAACGCACCCCAGGGTTTGTTAATCGTGGAAATCACTCCGAGACACCAAAGCAGTGAGTAATAGTCCATGAAACGGGACAGAATCAGCCAAAATTGTCAGTGTTGATGACCGACATGTAAGCGCACCTTGGAGTTCCACAAGCATGGAAATCACTTTGTGACCCCAAAACGGTGAGTAATAGTCCACGAAACAGGACAGAATCGACAAAAACCGCGAGTGTTTATGACCGACACGTAAACACACCCCAGGGTTCGTTAATCGTGGAACTTAATCCGGGACCCCAAAACAGTGAGTAATAGTCCACGAAACAAGCCAGAATCGGCCAGAATTGTCTGTGTTGATGACCGACACGTAAGCGCACCTTGCTGTTGAACAAGCATGGAAATCACTTCGGGACCCCAAAACCGTGAGTCTTGATGACCGTCACGTAAAGGCACCCCGGGGTTCGTTAAACGTGGAAGTCACTCCGGGTCCCCATAACTGTGAGTAATAGTCCACCAAACGGGCCGGAATCGACCAAAACTGTCAGTGTTGATGACCGACACATAAACGCACCTTGGAGT
>NW_025232491.1:0-560 GCF_018294505.1 Triticum aestivum | reverse complement strand
TAAACGCACCCCAGGGTTCGTTAATCGTGGAAGTCACTTCGAGACCCCAAAATAGTGAGTGATAGTCCACGAAACGGGCCAGAATCGGCCAAAACTGTCAATGTTGATGACCTACACGTAAGCGCACCTTGGGGTTCAACAAGCATGGAAATCACTTCGGGACCCCAAAACGGTGAGTAATAGTCCACGAATCGGGTCAGAATCGACAAAAACCGCGAGTCTTGATGAGCGACACGTAAACGCACCCTAAGGTTTGTTAATCATGGAAATCACTCTGGGACCCCAAAATAGTGAGTAATAATCCATGAAACAGGCCAGAATCGTCCGAAACTGTCAGTGTTGATGATCGACACGTAAGCGTACCTTGGGGTTCAACAAGCATGAAAATCACTTCGGGACGCCAAAACAGTGAGTAATAGTCCATGAAACGGGTCAGAATCGACAAAAATCACGAGTGTTGATGACCAACACGTAAACGCACCCCAGGGTTCGTTAATTGTGGAAATCATTTTGGGCCCCCAAAACAGTGAGTAATAGTCCACGAAACAGGCCAGAATCGG
>NW_025232490.1:0-9632 GCF_018294505.1 Triticum aestivum | reverse complement strand
AAAGTTGAAGATGCCGAAGTAAGATTTCATAGAAATTTATCTAGCTCCACTAGATGAAAGACTTTCTGCAATATATTTTGGTGAGTATCTTAACATTTATTAATTGTTAGTGTGTTAACGATGGAAGATATTTTGGTGCTATATTTTCTCCAAGTTAACGACAGAAGAAAATTGTATGAACATTTACTTGCTCTTTTTATTGATCAGTGAAATTCTTCTGAATTTTCGGAAGCTCCATAACTCTGCAACCAAAAGAGGCTCTCCGACCTTGCCGCTGATTCGCCTAACTGCTCCTGCTGCTCTTGGCTGCCTTCGGATGAAGCTACTGCTTGTGTGTTAGATTGGATGGATAAGCCAGAAAGCATTATTGACAACTAGGTGACGCCTTTGTGTTTTAAAGCAAGACTTCTCAAATATTATTTTGTGAATGTATAAAATTTGTATCTAATAAAATTGAGTAGGTTGACTTTTTCACTGATTGTGTAATATGACATATTGTTATTAGTAGTTTTTCAAGCTTTTCTATAATAACTGCTGTGTTACAATGAGTACTCAGAGTGCAAGAAAAACTGAAGCTTTTGGATGCCGTCAGCCATGGAGGGCGCTGGGCGCCTACAGGGGGGCCGGGGAATCCGGAGGAGGAGAGACCAAGAGGGCTGGAGGCGGAGGGGAGGGCCAAAGGCAGAGGGCAGGGGAGGGAGAGGCCGAGAGAGCCGGCCGGAGGGGAGGGGAGGGATGCTTGCCGCCGTCGCCTTCAACAGATTGGGGAATGGGGATACGTTTTCACGAGACGAGGAGCTCGGTTGGCGTGGCTACAGTTTGGGCTGGACTCAGTACATGGGCCAAATGGCAATGGACCAAGCCCAAAAAACAGTGCAAAACAATTAGAAATAAAATTTAATATTTAAAAAACTTCGCCATAAAATTGATTGATAAAAATTCGTGTTTTTCGGATGAAATGAAAGTGCGGAGCTGAAATAGGTAATGGCAAATATTGTTAGGATACGTCTAAATTTCATCATAGAAAAAGAAATACTTACTGTAATCTTATTGTTTAGAAAAACAGGGGCACGTGGAACAAGTTATATTTCATTTTTCGCCCGGTGCAACGCACGGGCATTTGTACTAGTAATAATAAAGCACGGATTGACTTTGTCGGGTTCACCGTCACAATACGCTTTCTTCTCATGTCATAATACGCTTTTACAATTTGTATGGAGAAAATCATAATATAAACGAGATGGTACTAATTTGCGAGGCGGCGCTGGGGGCTGGCACGGGTAAACATAGGAAATCAATCCTTCCGTATGTTCTCTCTTACAATCAGGACTCTCTGCTCGGAGTCAGAACTTTCCTAAACCTTTCAATAAATACGCCACCCGGGAGGAGGCGAACAAGCAGCGGACGAGTTGACAAAAGATGAGGCATAAGCCGAGGCCGATCTCATGGGCCTTGGTAGGCGACGTAGCAGTCAGAGAGGAGCCCTGGACGGGGCAGGACGTGCACTCGTCGTCAACCATGGCGACGGATGGAGGACACCGGCGTCTCCCCGTGAACGACGGCCACCCAAGCATGGCCATGGAGTCCATGCATGCGTCTTGGACAACAAGCGCCTCATCAGGATGCTCTGGCTGGCGGTGCCTCGCTCCCTGTGAGCAGAGACGGCCATCGACAATGTCTTCATTGCTCGAGTCCCTGAATCGGCCAACACGGGCTCCCTAGCGTCAGATGTTCCGGTCCCGGAGCTCGATACTGCAGGACGTGAGAAAGAGGAGGAGGTACATCATGCAATGGCAGAAGAAGGTGTGCGGTCAACAAGCAGCAATCCAACCTCTGGCGGGTGCGGGTGCGGGCGCAGGGCGGCGTGCTTGTGGAGATTGGGCAGGCGCCGACAGGCCGTGCAGCACGGGCTGGGCGACGTAGGCGAGCGCTAGAGGGGAAAGGAGGGACGTGGCGTAGAGGGAGATGTGGTGGTCCTAACCATCTCTATTTGTATGCTCCGGCTATCAGCTCACCATCACCCGTTGGTAGTCCGGCTACAGCTATATATGTGCTGGTTGGTCTGTGTCTATGTTGGCAGATTACTAATAACATGAGATTTGAGACAAAGTGCAAACTACCGATTTCATGGGCTGGAGCAGGGCACACACGGCTTCAAGATGCAGAAGAACAGGAGTGATAGATGTAGATTACTAATCAAGAATTCCAAGTGCAAAGTATACGTTGGCAGATTACTAATCAAGAATAGGAGAATACCTATAGAACTAGACACACACAACTACATTGACGGACCGAGTGCACACTACGTTGACAAAGTTCTAATCAAGAATTGCAAGATGCACAAGAACAGAAAGGGTGATGTGTTGGAGGAGGCGGACGTCGCCTTGGCCGAGTCCGTCCGTGAGCTGGGAGCACTGGTGAAGAAGATCCAAAGGATGAAAGGAGAAAGAAGGCGTATGTTGTGGCTCCCCGATCTCTGTGTGTGCGTGCGTGGAAGCTGGACAAAGGTAGAACTGCTATTTGTGCTGCTGGTCTGCTGAGGACGATAGCTACTTGCAGTGATGCTTACACACTAAAATTACTAGCTAATTTATGATGCGGCAAAAAAAATTTGGGTGCATACTACTGCAGCTTATAGGGAATAAAATAATGTTGCAGATTATATATCAATGTGAATTTTAATTCTTGCAGGGGCGGTATCTAGGCAGTACTGTTTAGGGTATTTCACATATAACATACAATCCAGGCAGTATCCAACGTGAGATCCCACTTTACTCAAATTCCTTCTCGCTATGATGCATAGATGAACTTAATTTTTTGAAGTTTTAACCATTATCTTGCGTAAGTGTGGCTCAATAGCCGAAATCATTCCCTTGGGAGTTATGATTGATCAGTTTCAAACACATTGATCAAAGAAAAACAGGACCATTACCAAAGAGGGGAAAAAGGTCAAACGGCGACACAGGTGTAATGTCGTCTCGAAATAGTGGACGTGGATCTGTGAGGTCATTAGTCATGCTTGTAAAAAAAATCCCATTGCAACGCATGGGCTCATTTGCTAGTCTCTTCCTAATAATAAATCACGGATTGACTTTGTCGGGTTCACCGTTACAATACGCTTTTTTCTCATGCTGTCCATTGGCCAGCTCGGCCCAACTCCAGTACAACACTAGGAAGAAAAAATTATACTTGCAAGAGGAATCGAACTCACAACGTTCCAGCCGATATGTGGCGATCGAGCTCCTCCCGTTTTCTATGCCCTCCCGTAAGTTGTTTCAGTTTTTTTTTTCTAAACAAAAAACCTGTCGTCCGGCTGGGCCTTATGGGCCAGTAGACACGTCTCAGCTTTCAATGGAATCAAAAAAACTTCTCAACTAGTGTACGCCTGTATGTGATGCGTCTTTTTTTTCAATAGTCCCTCCTTGCTCAGTTAAACTGATTACCATCAGTTTATATACTTTCTCAAATGATTGCCATTAGTAGCCTTGGGAAATAACATTTTCGAAATGCTTAAAAACCACCCGAATATTAAATAATTTTCACGATTTTTAAAAATATTCGTAAATTCATAAAAATGCTTATGAATGATCAAAGGTATGTAGTTAAACAATAAATCTTCTGAATGTTTGTGACTATATACCCGCGTGAATTTTAAAAAATTAACTGCCGGGGTGGATTGAAATATTATGGTATATTTTTTTAAATACGCTTCTTGACATTCAGAATAATTCTTTGAATTACCAAGTTTTTTGACAACCACGATATTGTTTTAAAAATGTGCACATTGCTTTGGTTTGTGAATAAATTTAGAAAAAGGAAACATTTTCATGTATTTGTGAACAAATTTTCGAAACCATGCGATGAGACGTGAATAAAATGTGGTCATCGTGATTGAACATTATGATATTTTTTTTTCGTTGCAACGCATGGGTGAATTCCAGCGACCTACGCTAGGAAGTGCATGAGCTGATGCTAGCATGCTCTGACAAAACATGAATAAACTGGCTCTCTGATGTAACTACCGCCTAAGAGATTGTTTCGATACAGTTGCCGTATTTTAGAAAATAATTACCAGGGTCTCTGATGTATTTTAGAAAATAATTACAACTAACTCGGCGACAAGGGCTCTGGGTCATCAGCTTCGGCAAGTGGAGGTACAAGTTCGGGCACGACAAGATTTGTTTTTGTAAAGTCGTGACTTTGATGTTTGAATCTTCCTTCTGATCCTGTTAATGATAACGAGGCTCTCTTGATAGAATGTGAATTTGTCCCTTTGTTTTGTTAGCTTTTGATTTTGCTTTCTGCATGATATCTCCCATGTTCTTTGAATTATATATGTGCTTATTCATAATTCATAATGCTTCGATTATTTCTACTATGACGAGTATTTGATATGACTAATGCAGAAAGTTCTTCTCAAACCTTCACTAATTATTTATAAAGTCAGTGTGATTAAAAAAACAAAAGATCAAGAAATCACACACATATTGGACAGAATTTGTAAGCTAGATTTTATAAAGTTATATTGTTTGTTTTGCTTTTTACGCACTTAGCAAATTTTATGAGCACAATTAGCAGGTCTGAATGCATGTCCAATATAAAGGGTTGTTCACCAGGATCACATTAAGTATTTAACCCGTTGCAACGCACGGGCATTTGTGCTAGTCTTTCCCTAATCTTTCCCTAATAATAAAGCACGGATTGACTCCGTGGGTTCACCGTCACAATACGCTTCCGTCCAATCATAATACGCTTTTACGATTACGTTTTGGAATTAACCGATGTGGTACTAACGGAACAGTTCGTTTTTAGCACCATACACGATTATGTTATTCTCCGTGATCATCGTCCTAGGCCAGACATCTCGCTGCTGGGCTTCGACCCACGCTGGCTCCTTCGCAAGCCTAGCCCGGCCTCCCACGAAACAACCAGAAACAAACATTTACCTAAGAAAAAGCCTGCACGCACACGACCCATTAGGGCTACCTCATAAAAAAACCACCTCACGTACGTGTCGCCGCACAATTTTAAAATCTCGTGTCGCTCGAGCTCGATCCCCATCCCTCTAGGGTTACAGGAGGCACCGCCGCCGGCAGGGTCCCAACGGCCGCCGTGAGGCTCCCCGGTCGATGTAGCCATCCGTCCGTGCTCCGAGCTCGATGATTCTCTGGCGGACCACCGTTCGTTCGTGCCTCCCCCACCGTTGCTCGCCGCCGCCCCAGATCACCGCCATACGCAGCGCCCCACCATGCCCCCGTCAGATGCCCTTCATCCCGATCACGCCAGTTGTTGCAGGTCCTATGCTTCATCGGCCCATGCCGCTGCCCCAAGCTCCATCAACTATTTGCCGAGTGAGTGCTTGGCCTGTGCTGACAAGCTCAGCCAGAACGTCATCGAGTCCGACCTCGAACTCTACATTAACCATGGTCACTCACCCCATAAGGTTGCTTTCTCCTCCTCCATTAAGGGTTGTGCTATACGCCTGAAGAAGAAACATGATGCAAGTAATTGATTCGCCCAGTTGTGTTACCTTGCAATGGCGCCTTTTCTGCCTCGCCTGCTCCGACAGCAGTGTTCTGGGCGTCCTTGACTGTGACAGAAAGTCTCAAAGGAGGACGCCGGCAAGCACAAGGCGCTGCTGCCACAAGGGTCCAAGTTGCAGTCCTTTTCTCTCGGAAATAATCCGATGGTTTGCTCCTTTCAGTTTTGAGGGTGAGTTGATTGACAACAACAGGAAGGGGAGGTGAAGATGTGCGAGAAGCCGAGGATGATAACTCAGGAAGAGGACCTGGTATGCCATGTGAAACATTACGACAAGAGTCAAGTCATGACCTGAGAGAGAAAAAAACGAAGAGGTGGGGACACCTAGCAATCAGCAGACATGAACAGTGGTAAACAAGTCCATGTAGTTAGTCATATATTCCTTAATATTTAGGCTTGCTGTAGAAAGCTACCACGTCTATGTTTGTTAATGTTTCCTGTCCATTGGTGTTTCGGCCTTATTATCATATCTTGCAGACTTTGTACCTATCAGTGCATGAATTCAGTTTCTATAATTTGTTTCATGGAAACTACAGACTTAATACTAGATCGAGAAATTACATTTTATTCTGTCACCCAGAAGGCCCAGAAGACCAGAACTGATAGAAATATGACCTTTTGCACTTTGACCAACCTTGTGAAATAACCATTTAATGATTACTATTTCTACTGCTACTAAAGATGCTTAGCATAAGATGATAACATAATACTAGGTAGTTCTGGTTATAAATTCGTCGCTGGCTTTGAATGATGTGGCTTGAGCAATGTTGTGAAATAACCATTCAATGATTCATTTTTCTGCTGCTACCCAGATGTTTAGCATAATCTAGATAATAAAATACCGATTACGTAGGTAGTTCTGCAACCTCTCTTCCTCCTCAACTCGCTTTGGTTGATTGATTGTATCTCAATTTGATCTGATCTATTTTTGTTTTACTACTTGGCCTATACTAATATCTCTTTGTATGTATTTATTGGCACTAATTAACCTTGATGCGATAGCAAGGTATCATGAATTCGTATGAGTGCAACAAATATGTACAACAGATGCAGATTTACAGAATATTTAACCAAAACAGCAGATGCATATTTACAGAATATTTAACCAAAACACTTTGCCTCCTTTGTTCAGAATATGAAGCCATATTATAATAAAGATTTTTACGTTTTTTTTATTTTCTTCATGCTAGAAATGACTCTTCTATTTTCACAAAGTCCATAACTTATAGCTTTGTGGTTTACTTATCTTTTTACTGCAGTAACAATGTTTCAACATAATGCATATTTCCAAGTTTTTTCTTTCAAATAATTTGACGAGGAATGGATATAAGAAGAAACATGAATGTCATTAGGAATGGAGACCTCAAGCTACGGCAGTGACCAGATTTGAATATCTTCAAAGTTCACAAAGGTAGTTTTCATATATGGGGTTGAACAGTTACTTGATGTATATATATTGCAATGTTGGTCCGGTTTATCAGCCTCAGTCAGTACAAATTACTTGGTTTATTTGTGGGTCCACTTAGCATGAAGGTGCTTGAGCAAATTGACAATCAAACAGAAACATCCCTCAAGCGTATCAGGTCAAGGAAGGTAGAAAACTTGGTACATAAGCTTCGGTTCAGCAGCTTCAGAACTTGTTCTGCTTCAGTTCAAGAACATGTATTAGTTTTGAATTCTCTTAGTGAAACCTCTTTACTTCAGAGCATCTGAATGGTGATGTATCCACTATAGTTAGGATTTAGCTCAACTTTTAAGGCAATTTTCTATAGAGTTAGGTTGACTATATATGACAATGTTTTTAGTGATTCTGTCTTGCTTATGACAAAGCAGCATATTTTTGCAGAATAAAGTATTACTTGATGAGCTATTTGACATCATAAATACGGTAATGATGAATCAGGAACATTATTTAATCCTCACCCTAGATAACATGCTCTTTCTGTTAATATTGTTTATTTAATGGCTGACAAAATGAGCTGCAGGAGCAAGAATTGCAAGATCAAACAGAAAATCTGAGGAAGAAGAAAGTATCAATTGGCTTTGTTGTCAACGCCAATACCCTACTCGAGTAGTGTGTGCAGCAAGAGATGGCATCACTTCATCACAGAAACATCTTGATCCTCCTTTTTTCTTCATGCGGTCAACCATTGACAGGTTCTACTATTCTATAGGGGCTGTTTGGTTTTTGCTGCCGCTGACCCTGCCAACGCCACGGGCGAGCCAAAATATTGGCGTAAAAATGAACTGATGATGCGAGGGCAGCGTTGGTGAGCCAAAACCTAGGCTACAATCCAAAAACCGCCCGAGCACTAGGTCAACACCAAATATTTGGCGTGGCAGGCTGGGGCTCCCAACCAAACAGCCCCATAGTAAAAAAAACCACTCAGTTCCAAGGGTATCTCGTTATTTTTGTGGTCAGTGAAGGAAGCCATTGTTTAAAGGATTATCAATTGTAGTTGAAAACCTGTACATCTTTTGCTGTTCTAGAAAATGGGTTTTAGCCTTGCAACGAAGAAGCAAAAAAAGTCTTTTCTTCCAGGCTATAAGCCATGCATGTTACGTATCCCTCGTGTCTTTACTAATGACCATGAGAATCGTTCAGTGTAGTTACATAAGATACAATGATTTTTCACATCATGTCATGTACACAAAAAACATCTAGGCAACAGTTACTAACTTATTTAGTGTTGGATTTCCATATTTATTTTACATTCCGTATCTATTTTGTTTGGAAAAAGTTGTTACTCATGGCAACATACATTTGGGCCAAATAATATTCCAGAGTGGCCCTTAGGAACTCAAGCCATGATAACACCGTCATATTTTCAGTTTTGTAAATGGCCTCTTTTAAAACGGAAATCCAATTTGGCTCTAGGGAGCACATGCTCCTGCCCCCTATTTTTTTGTTGCAAAAGTCAATAAAATGAAGAAAAAAAACATGTGTTCATTGTCACAACCAAATGCTACCTACAAATATTTAGTGGGAAAGATTAAGCATTTTCATCTGTGCAAGAAGACAAATCGAACGTCAAATGTTACACTTAATTTTGGTTTTTTCATGAACGAAGCACTACTATCCCATTGCATGAAAATTGTCAATCACTCTTGTAGTGTAATAGTGTTGCACTATCATGAACATATAAAAATTCGGATTTTTTAATTTTTATTTACTATTTATTTTAAATTTACTGTTTATTCGGTAGCATATGCTCCTCGAAGCCAAAACAACTCCCTTTCAAAGTACTTATCTCATGCTATCATATGTTCCCGCAATAGATCCCAGACATAGACCTCGTCAGTGATTTCCACGTAGGTTTGGAAGTTGGAACCAATCAAGAATTGTATCGCATGGATGCACAAGGCAATCATCACGCTAGAGATCATGGCCACATCTGCATAACCAAATTCCCGCACATTGTGTGTTGTGTTCTCCCGTTGCAACGCACGAGCTCTTTTGCTAGTCTCTCCCTAATAATAAAGCATGGATTGACTTTGTCGGGTTCACCGTCACAATACGCTTTCTTCTCATGTCATAATACGCTTTTACGATTTGTATAGACAAAATTGTAATATAAACGAGGTGGTACTAAATCGTAATATAAACGAGGTGGTACTAATTTGGGGTCACAAAAAATAGCCGGCGGCCTGCGCGCTCCATTGGGCCGATCTGGGCCTGCTACACAACCGACTAGCAAAAAATAAAAATAAAGCTCAGGGGTCGTGTTCGAGGGATATCCTATTTGGCGCATATGCACCGGTTCGCCAACCGGCGCCTGCAGGCGCACCGAATTGGGCTCGGCCCATCTTGCTACCTCTTACCTGCTTTCTAAAAAGTAAAAAGGAGGTGCAGAGGATCGAACCAGCGACCTCCTGCTCGAGAGGTACTGCACTAACTACTAGACTGCAATCATATCTTGTGCACAATTGCCCTTCTTCAAGTTTTTCTTCTATGTCCTTCCCTCTTTTCTCCTTTTCCATTTTCTTTTTATTTGGAACTTTTTTGTTCGGTTTTCTATTCTTTTGGCCAAATCGATTGATTTTTTTTTCAAAATCTGATGAACTTTTTTTCAATTTTGATGAACTTTTTT
>NW_025232489.1:8265-9633 GCF_018294505.1 Triticum aestivum | reverse complement strand
ACGAGTCGAGGCGGAAGTCGTCGCGGTAGCGACGACGGACGCCGAGACGAGCACGTGACACCAATGCCAGCCTGTCTTAGCGTAACGCGAGTCGAGGCGGACGTCGTCGTGGTAGCGACGACGGACGCCGAGACGAGCACGTGACACCACTGCCACCCTGTCTTAGCATAACGCGAGTCAAGGCGGACGTCGTCGCGGTAGCAACGACAGACGTCGAGACAAGCACGTGACACCACTGCCACCCTGTCTTAGCGTAACTCGAGTCGAGGCGGACGTCGTCGCGGTAGCGACGACATCCGCCTCGACTCGCGTTATGATACTTGCCCTTTGTCATCGGTATGTTACTTGCCCGAGATTTGATCGTCGGTATCCAATACCTAGTTCAATCTCGTTACCGGCAAGTCTCTTTACTCGTTCTGTAATACGTCATCTCATAACTAACTTATTAGTTATAATGCTTGCATGGCTTAAGTGATGAGTATTACCGAGAGGGCCCAGAGATACCTCTCCGACAATCGGAGTGACAAAACCTAATCTCGAAATACGCCAACTCAACATGTACCTTTGGAGACACCTGTAGTACTCCATTATAATCACCCAGTTACGTTGTGACGTTTGGTAGTACCCAAAGTATTCCTCCGGTAAACGGGAGTTGCATAATTCTCATAGTTACAGGAACATGTATAAGTCATGAAGAAATAAATAGCAGAATACTAAACGATCAAGTGCTAAGCTAATGGGATGGGTCATGTCAATCACATTATTCTCCTAATGATGTGACCTCATTAATCAAATGACAACACATGTCTATGGTTAGGAAACATAACCATCTTTGATTAATGAGCTAGTCAAGTAGAGGCATACTAGTGACAATATGTTTGTCTATGTATTCACACATGTATCATGTTTCCGGTTAATACAATTCTAGCATGAATAATAAACATTTATCATGATATAAGGAAATAAATAATAACTTTATTATTGCCTCTAGGGCATATTTCCTTCAGACACCACTGCCACCCTGTCTTAGCGTAACGCGAGTCGAGGCGGACGTCGTCGCGGTAGCGACGACGGACGCCGAGACGAGCACGTGAAACCACTACCACCATTTCTTAGCATAACGCGAGTCGAGGCAGACGTCGTCGCGGTAGCGACAACGGACGCCGAGACGAGCACATGACACCACTGCCACCCTGTCCTAGCGTAACGCGAGTCAAGGCGGAAGTCGTCGCGGTAGCGAGGACGGACGCCGAGACGAGCACGTGACACCACTGCCACCCTGTCTTAGCGTAACGCGAGGCGGACGTTGTCGCGGTAGCAACGACGGGCGCCGAGACGAGCACGTGACATCACTGCCAGCCTGTCTTA
>NW_025232489.1:6000-7110 GCF_018294505.1 Triticum aestivum | reverse complement strand
AGGAGGACGTCGTCGCGATAGCGACGACGGACGCCGAGACGAGCACGTGACACCACTGCCACCCTGTCTTAGCGTAACGCGAGTCGAGGCGGACGTCTTCGCGGTAGCGACGACGGACGCTGAGACGAGCACGTGACACCACTACCCCCATGTCTTAGCGTAACGCGAGTCGAGGCGGACGTCGTCACGGTAGCGACGACGGACGCCGAGACGAGCACGTGACACCACATCCACCCTGTCTTAGCGTAACGCGAGTCGAGGCGGATGTCGTCGCGGTAGCGACGGCGGACGCCGAGACGAGAACGTGACACCACTGCCACCCTGTCTTAGCGTAATGCGAGTCGAGGCGGACGTCGTCGCGGTAGCGACGACGGACGGCGAGACGAGCACGTGACACCACTGCCACCCTGTCTTAGCGTAAACGCGAGTCGAGGCGGACGTCGTCGCGGTAGCGACGACGGACGCCGAGACGAGCACGTGACACCACATCCAACCTGTCTTAGCGTAACGCGAGTCGAGGCGGACGTCGTCGCGGTAGCGACGACGGACGCCGAGACGAGCACGTGACACCACAGCCACCCTGTCTTAGCGTAACGCGAGTCGAGGAGGACGTCGTCGCGATAGCGACGACGGACGCCGAGACGAGCACGTGACACCACTGCCACCCTGTCTTAGCGTAACGCGAGTCGAGGCGGACGTCATCGCGGTAGCGACGACGGACGCCGAGACGAGCACGTGACACCACTGCCACCCTGTCTTAGCGTAACGCGAGTCGAGGCGGACGTCGTCGCGGTAGCGACGACGGACGCCGAGACGAGCACGTGACACCACAGCCACCCTGTCTTAGCGTAACGCGAGTCGAGGCGGACGTCATCGCGGTAGCGACGACGGACGCCGAGACGACCACGTGACACCACTGCCACCCTGCCTTAGCGTAACGCGAGTCGAGGCGGACGTCGTCGCGGTAGCGACGACGGACGCCGAGACGAGCACGTGACACCACATCCACCCTGTCTTAGCGTAACGCGAGTCGAGGCGGACGTCGTCGCGGTAGCGACGGCGGACGCCGAGACGAGCACGTGACACCACTGCCACCCTGTCTTAGCGTAA
>NW_025232489.1:5113-5694 GCF_018294505.1 Triticum aestivum | reverse complement strand
GCGTAACGCTAGTCGAGGTGGATGTCGTCGCGGTAGCGACGACGGATGCCGAGACGAGCACGTGACACAACTGCCACCCTGTCTTAGCGTAACGCGAGTCGAGGCGGACGTCGTCACGGTAGCGACGACGGACGCCGAGACGAGCACGTGACACCACTGCCACGCTGTCTTAGCGTAACGCGAGTCGAGGGGGACGTCGTCGCGGTAGCGACGACGGACGCCGAGACGAGCACGTGACACCACTGCCACCCTGTCTTAGCGTAACGCGAGTCGACGCGGACGTCGTCGCGGTAGCTATGACGAACGCCGAGACGAGCACGTGACACAACCGCCACCCTGTCTTAGCGTAACGCGAGTCAAGGCAGACGTCGTCGCGGTAGCGACGACGGACGCTGAGACGAGCACGTGACAGCACTGCCACCCTGTCTTAGCGTAACGCGAGTCGAGGCGGACGTCATCGCGGTAGCGATGACGGACGTCGAGACGAGGACGTGTGACCACTTCTACCTTGTCTATCTTAGCGTAACGCTAGTCGAGGCAGATGTCGTCGCGGTAGCGACGACGGATGCCGAGATGAGCAC
>NW_025232489.1:1025-2192 GCF_018294505.1 Triticum aestivum | reverse complement strand
CCACAGCCACCCTGTCTTAGCGTAACGCGAGTCGAGGCGGACGTCGTCGCGGTAGCGACGACGGACGCCGAGACGAGCACGTGACACCACTGCCTCCCTGTCTTAGCGTAACGCGAGTCGAGGCGGACGTCGTCGCGGTAGCGACGACGGACGCCGAGACGAGCACGTGACACCACTGCCACCCTGTCTTAGCGTAACGCGAGTCGAGGCGGATGTCGTCGCGGTAGCGACGACGGACACCGAGACGAGCACGTGACACCACTGCCACCCTGTCTTGGCGTAAACGCGAGTCGAGGCGGACGTCGTCGCGGTATGCTCGATATGTGCAAATACAACATGGCATCACAACATGACTCTACGACTCAAGTATTTATTCAATAGGCTCCGAAGAGCGAGATATTACAAACATGGGTCTCATGACCCAACATTCAGAGCATACAAATCAAAACACAAGCGGAAGCTTAACATGTCTGAGTACAGACATCTACAAATGAAAGGGGCTGAGAAGCCGGACTATCTACCAGATCCTGCCGAGGGCACAAGATCGTAGCTGAGGTATCAAGCTAAACGTCGAAAACCACGCGGAACTACTAGCGAGACTGACGTCTCTCTGCAAAAACATAAAATAGGCAAACATGAGTACAAATGTACCCAGCAAGACTTACATCAGAACTAGCTACATATGCATCATTTTCAACAAAGGGATGGTGGGGTTTAACTGCAGCAAGCCAGCTTTGACTCGGTGGCTATCCTGATCTACGACTGCAAGTAACTCTTTTGAGGTGGCGCACACGAGTCCACATATTCACCATATCAATACACCACTATGGATCCGCTCCCGTCTCCCTACGAGAACGCCATCCATAGCACTCACGCTTATCTTGCGTATTTTAGAGTATCCACTTTCACTTGTCTATGAACTGATATAAGCAACCCAGAAGTCCTTTTCCGTGGACACGGCTATTCGAATAGATAATGTTAACCCTGCAGGGGTGTACTTATTCATACATGTTTTCACCACTTAGCGTCTGCACACGACATGTGCTCGGCAGACTTCAAGCGAAAGCCGACGTGGGTGTAGACCACGACCTACCTAAACACTCAAGTCTCTAGTCCAGGTTTATCGCCTATTCGGGTTCCATCCATGAGGAGATCCGGCCGGAGTTT
>NW_025232489.1:0-719 GCF_018294505.1 Triticum aestivum | reverse complement strand
CCTTGTCTTATCATAACGCGAGTCAAGGCGGACGTCGTCGTGGTAGCGACGACGGACGCCGAGACGAGCACGTGACACCACTGCCTCCCTGTCTTAGCGTAACACGAGTCGAGGCGGACGTCGTAGCGGTAGCGACGATGGACGCCAAGACGAGCACGTGATACCACTGCCACCCTGTCTTAGCGTAACGCGAGTCGAGGCGGACATCGTCCCGGTAGCGACGACGGACACCGAGACGAGCATGTGACACCACTGCCTCCTTGTCTTAGCATAACGCGAGTCGAGGCGGACGTCGTCGCGGCAGCGACGACAGACGCCGAGACGAGCACGTGACACCACTGTCACCCTGTCTTAGCGTAACGCGAGTCGAGGCGGACGTCATCGCGGTAGCCATGACGGACGCCGAGACGAGCACGTGACACCACTGCCATCCCGTCTTAGCGTAATGCTAGTCGAGGCGGACGTCGTCGCGGTAGAGATGACGGACGCCGAGACGAGGACATGACACCACTGCCACCCTGTCCTAGCGTAACGCGAGTGGAGGCGGACGTCGTCGCGGTAGCGAGGACGGACGCCGAGACGAGCACATGACACCACTGCCACCCTGTCTTAGCGTAACGCGAGGCAGAAGTCATCGCCATAGCAACGACGGACGCCGAGACGAGCACGTGACAGCACTGCCACCCTGTCTTAGCGTAACGCGAGTGGAGGCGAACGTC
>NW_025232488.1:8873-9634 GCF_018294505.1 Triticum aestivum | reverse complement strand
ATTTCATCCACATAGCATGTGCAAGAAAGTTGAGAGGGTTACAGCAAAAACTGGATGCACTTCGTGTACAAAACGGACAATCTCTTTCAAAGTATCAGGATTTCATACGGAAACTCGTCTGTCACAAAGGGATTTCATTTTCTAAAACTTATTTGAACTCCTGACTCTTTGTGTGTTCAAAATGCACCATTCAAAGCCACATCATCATTTTTCAATCCTTTCTGACTTCATTTGTTATTTTTCATGCATTTACTAATTATTTTGAGCTATAAAACCCTAAAATTGAAAAGCATTTCAAATGAACTCTGAAAAGGTTGGAAGTTGGCATGGTATCATCATTTCATCCACATAGCATGTGCAAGAAAGTTGAGAGGGTTACAGCAAAAACTGGATGCACTTCGTGTACAAAACGGACAGTCTCTTTCAAACTATCAGGATTTCATACGGAAACTCGTCTGTTACAAAGGGATTTCATTTTTTATAACTTATTTGAACTCCTGACTTTTTGTGTGTTCAAAATGCACCATTCAAAGCCACATCATCATTTTCAATCCTTTCTGACTTCATTTTTTATTTTTCATGCATTTACTAATTATTTTGAGCTATAAGACCCTAAAATTGAAAAGCATTTCAAATGAACTCTGAAAAGGTTGAAAGTTGGCATGGTATGATCATTTCATCCACATAGCATGTGCAAGAAAGTTGAGAGGGTTACGGCAAAAACTGGATGCACTTCGTGTACAAAACGGACAATCTCTTTC
>NW_025232488.1:7819-8602 GCF_018294505.1 Triticum aestivum | reverse complement strand
TGAAAGTTGGCATGGTATCATCATTTCATCCACACAGCATGTGCAAGAACGTTTAGAGGGTTACGGCAAAAACAGGATGCACTTCGTGTACAAAACGGACAATCTCTTTCAAAGTATCAGGATTTCATACGGAAACTCGTCTGTCACAAAGGGATTTCATTTTCTAAAACTTATTTGAACTCCTGACTCTTTGTGTGTTCAAAATGCACCATTCAAAGCCACATCATCATTTTTCAATCCTTTCTGACTTCATTTGTTATTTTTCATGCATTTACTAATTATTTTGAGCTATAAAACCCTAAAATTGAAAAGCAATTCAAATGAACTCTGAAAAGGTTGAAAGTTGGCATGGTATCATCATTTCATCCACATAGCATGTGCAAGAAAGTTGAGAGGGGTTACGGCAAAAACTGGATGAACTTCGTGTACAAAATGGACAATCTCTTTCAAAGTATCAGGATTTCATACGGACACTCGTGTGTTACAAAGGGATTTCATTTTTTAAAACTTATTTGAACTCCTGACTTTTTGTGTGTTCAAAATGCACCATTCAAAGCCACATCATCATTTTTCAATCCTTTCTGACTTCATTTGTTATTTTTCATGCATTTACTAATTATTTTGAGCTATAAGACCCTAAAATTGAAAAGCATTTCAAATGAACTCTGAAAAGGTTGAAAGTTGGCATGGTATCATCATTTCATCCACATAGCATGTGCAAGAAAGTTGAGAGGGTTACAGCAAAAACTGGATGCACTTCGTGTACAAAACGGACAATCTCTT
>NW_025232488.1:2723-3319 GCF_018294505.1 Triticum aestivum | reverse complement strand
GAACTCTGAAAAGGTTGAAAGTTGGCATGGTATCATCATTTCATCCACATAGCAAACTGGATGCACTTCGTGTACAAAACGGACAATCTCTTTCAAAGTATCAGGATTTCATACGGAAACTCGTCTGTCACAAAGAGATTTCATTTTCTAAAACTTATTTGAACTCCTGACTTTTTGTGTGTTCAAAATGCACCATTCAAAGCCACATAATCATTTTTCAATCCTTTCTGACTTCATTTGTTATTTTTCATGCATTTACTAATTATTTTGAGCTATAAAACCCTAAAATTGAAAAGCATTTCAAATGAACTCTGAAAAGGTTGAAAGTTGGCATGGTCTCATCATTTCATCCACATAGCATGTGCAAGAAAGTTGAGAGGGTTACGGCAAAAACTGGATGCACTTCGTGTAAAAAACGGACAGTCTCTTTCAAACTATCAGGATTTCATACGGAAACTCGTCTGTTACAAAGGGATTTCATTTTTTAAAACTTATTTGAACTCCTGACTTTTTGTGTGTTCAAAATGCACCATTCAAAGCCACATCATCATTTTCAATCCTTTCTGACTTCATATGTTATTTTTCATGCATTTACT
>NW_025232488.1:0-1077 GCF_018294505.1 Triticum aestivum | reverse complement strand
AAACTTATTTGAACTCCTGACTCTTTGTGTGTTCAAAATGCACCATTCAAAGCCACATCATCATTTTCAATCCTTTCTGACTTCATTTGTTATTTTTCATGCATTTACTAATTATTTTGAGCTATAAGACCCAAAAATTGAAAAGCATTTCAAATGAACTCTGAAAAGGTTGAAAGTTGGCATGGTATGATCATTTCATCCACATAGCATGTGCAAGAAAGTTGAGAGGGTTACGGCAAAAACTGGATGCACTTCGTGTACAAAACGGACAATCTCTTTCAAAGTATCAGGATTTCATACGGACATTCGTGTGTTACAAAGGGATTTCATTTTTTAAAACTTATTTGAACTCCTGACTTTTTGTGTGTTCAAAATGCACCATTCAAAGCCACATCATCATTTTTCAATCCTTTCTGACTTCATTTGTTATTTTTCATGCATTTACTAATTATTTTGAGCTATAAGACCCTAAAATTGAAAAGCATTTCAAATGAACTCTGAAAAGGTTGAAAGTTGGCATGGTATCATCATTTCATCCACATAGCATGTGCAAGAAAGTTGAGAAGGTTACGGCAAAAACTGGATGCACTTCGTGTACAAAACGGACAATCTCTTTAAAAGTATGAGGATTTCATACGGAAACTCGTCTGTCACAAAGGGATTTCATTTTCTGAAACTTATTTGAACTCCTGACTCTTTGTGTGTTCAAAATGCACCATTCAAAGCCACATCATCATTTTTCAATCCTTTCTGACTTCATTTGTTATTTTTCATGCATTTACTAATTATTTTGAGCTATAAGACCCTAAAATTGAAAAGCATTTCAAATGAACTCTGAAAAGGTTGAAAGTTGGCATGGTATCATCATTTCATCCACATAGCATGTGCAAGAAAGTTGAGAGGGTTACGGCAAAAACTGGATGTACTTTGTGTACAAAACGGACAATCTCTTTCCAAGTATCAGGATTTCATACGGAAACTCGTCTGTTACAAAGGGATTTCATTTTTTAAAACTTATTTGAACTCCTGACTTTTTGTGTGTTCAAAATGCACCATTCAAAGCCACATCATCATTTT
>NW_025232487.1:0-9635 GCF_018294505.1 Triticum aestivum | reverse complement strand
GTTCTAAGTAAACAAGATGCATAAAACATAATAAACATCACATGCAATTATATAAAGTAGTGACATGATATGGCCAATATCATATAGCTCCTTTGATCTTCATCTTCGGGGCTCCATGATCATCTTGTCACCGGCATGACACCATGATCTCCATCATCATGATCTCCATCATCGTGTCTTCATGAAGTTGTCACGCCAACGACTACTTCTACTTCTATGACTAACGCGTTTAGTAATAAAGTAAAGTAGTTTACATGGCGTTCTTTAATGACACGCAGGTCATACAAAAAATAAAGACAACTCCTATGGCTCCTGCCGGTTGTCATACTCATCGACATGCAAGTCGTGATTCCTATTACAATAGCATGAACATCTCATACATGACATATAGATCATTCATCATTCATCACAACTTTGGCCATATCATATCACAAGGCACTTGCTGCAAAAACAAGTTAGACGTCCTCTAATTGTTGTTTGCAAGTTTTACGTGGCTGAAGTAGGGTTCTAGCAAGAACGTTTTCTTACCTACGTGAAACCACAACGTGATTTGTCAACTTCTATTTACCCTTCATAAGGACTCTTTTCATCGAATCCGCTTCAACTAAAGTAGGAGAGACAGACACCCGCCAGCCACCTTATGCAACTTGTGCATGTTAGTCGGTGGAACCGGTCTCACGTAAGCGTACGTGTAAGGTTGGTCTGGGCCGCTTCATCCCACAATACCGCTGAAGCAAGATAAGACTAGTAGCGGCAAGAAAGTTGACAAATCTACGCCCACAACCAATTGTGTTCTACTCGTGCAAGAAGAACTACGCATAGACCTAGCTCATGATGCCACTGTTGGGAACGTTGCAGAAAATAAAAAATTTCCTACTCGTTTCACCAAGATCATCTAGGAGTTCATCTAGCAACGAGTGAATAGATGCATCTACATACCTTGTAGATCGCGAGCGGAAGCGTTCAAAGAACGGGGATGATGTAGTCGAACACGACGTGATCCAAATCACCGGAGATCCTAGCACCGAACGGACGGCACCTCCGCGTTCAACACACATACGGAAACAGCCACGTCTCCTCCTTCTTGATCCAGCAAGGGAGGGAGGAGAGGTTGAGGGAGATGGCACCAGCAGCAGCACGACGGCGTGGTGTTGATGGAGCTGCAGTACTCCGGCAGAGCTTCGCTAAGCAATAAGGAGGTGGAGGAGGTGTTGGGGAGGGAGAAGGAGGCAACCAAAGGCCAAGGACTCAAGGTATGAAGTCCCTCCTCTCCCCCACTATATATAGGGGTGCCAAGGGGGGGTGGCCGGCCCTAGGAGATCCAATCTCCTAGGGGTGCGGCGGCCAAGGGGGGTTTCCCTCCCCCCCAAGGCACCTAGGAGGTGCCTTACCCTCCTAGGACTCTTGCCCCCTTGAACCCTAGGCGCATGGGCCTATGTGGGGCTGGTGCCCTTGGCCCAAGTAGGCCAAGGCGCACCCCCTACAGCCCATGTGGCCCCCGGGGATGGGTGGCCCCACCCGGTGGGCCCCCGGGACCCCTCCGGTGGTCCCGGTACAATACCGATAACCCCGAAACTTGTCCCGATGCCCGAAACAGGACTTCCCATATATAAATCTTTACCTCCGGACCATTCCGGAACTCCTCGTGACGTCCGGGATCTCATCCGAGACTCCGAACAACATTCGGGTTACTGCATATACATATCCCTACAACCCTAGCATAACTGAACCTTAAGTGTGTAGACCCTACGGGTTCGGGAGACATGTAGACATGACCGAGATCGCTCTCCGGTCAATAACCAACAGCGGGATCTGGATACCCATGTTGGCTCCCACATGCTCCACGATGATCTCATCGGATGAACCACGATGTCGAGGATTTAATCAACCCCGTATGCAATTCCCTTTGTCAATCGATATGTTACTTGCCCGAGATTCGATCGTCGGTATCCCAATACCTCGTTCAATCTTGTTACCAGCAAGTCACTTTACTCGTACCGTAATGCATGATCCCGTGACCAAACACTTGGTCACTTTGAGCTCATTATGATGATGCATTACTGAGTGGGCCCAGTGATATCTCTCCGTCATACGGAGTGACAAATCCCAGTCTCGATCCATATAAAACAATAGATACTTTCGGAGATACCTGTAGTGCACCTTTATAGTCACCCAGTTACGTTGTGACGTTTGATACACCCAAAGCACTCCTACGGCATCCAGGAGTTATACGATCTCATGGTCGAAGGAAGAGATACTTTGACATTGCAAAAACTCTAGCAAACGAACTATACGATCTTGTGCTATGTTTAGGATTGGGTCTTGTCCATCACATCATTATCCTAATGATGTGATCCCGTTATCAATGACATCCAATGTCCATAGCCAGGAAACCATGACTATCTATTGATCAACGAGTGTCAGGACCCCGACTCGATGTCACATCGATCTAGCTGGTAACACCTCATATCACTTTGCGGCCTCACGCACGGTATCCCCACGGGTGTCGTCTTACCTTTTCCCGGGACCGTTTGCGCCTTTTGGCTCACGTATATGATAGTGTCGCTAGCATCCATATGATAAAGAGCCCGGGCTGACATGACTAGTCGTAAACCCAAAGTGGCACAGACTTACAGGGACAGGCATTCATGACCCAGCTTCGAACGTGTCGGTCATCAGCAAGTGGGTCCGGGCTGTAGCACTGGGCTAGCAGGACTCCGGTAAACCGGGCTGTAGCGGGCTAACAGGACTCCGGTACTCAAAGCGTGACATTTCCCCGAAGGGACAGACACAGGAACGAAGAAGGACACATGCCGGCCAGCCTAAGTGTTCCAGAGCAGTAGCAAGCTACCATGGCTCAGCGGTAACACTAGGAGACATTTCCCGGTAAGAGAGGCTACTAAAGATAAACAACTAGATAGTCAGATCCCACACATACCAAGCATTTCAATCATACACACAGTATGCTCGATATGTGCAAATACAACGAAGCATCACAACATGACTCTACGACACAAGTACTTTATTTAAGGCTCAGGGAGCCATACATAATATACACACAAAGTTACGGGTCTCATGACCCAACATACAAGTTATACAATCATACAAGCCAACAGCGGAAGTAACTTGTCTGAGTACAGACAACTAGTAAAATAAAAGAGGCTTGGAAAGCCTGGCTATACTATGTGGTCCTTCACAAGCTCAGGGTCACCACCCGGGTCTTTAGCCTACTCGTTGATGTCAACGTCTACATAGAACCCATCAGAAGGGGTTGCAGCGTCTTCTGTAAAAATGTAGATTATAGCAACATGAGTACAAAGGTACTCAGCAAGACTTACATCAGATCCTACATACATGCATAGTATCAAGAAGGGTTGGTGGAGTTATTGCAGCAAGCCAGCTTTGACTTTTGGCTAGACTATCCTACGATACTCCAACTTGAAATAGTTTTGCGCACACGAGTCCACTATTCACCACTTCAATACACTACCGAGGATCCACCTCCGTCTTCCTACGGAAGAGCCATCCTCGGCACTCACACTTATCTTGAGGCTTTTAGTAGTTTCCATTTACTTGTCTATGAACTGTATAGGCAACCAAGTAGTCCTTTACCGCGGACGCGGCTATTCGAATAGATCATGTTAACCCTGCAGGGGTGTACTTCTTCATACACGCTCTCACCACTTATCGTTGCTTACATGACATGTACTCGGCAACCTTCAAGCGGAAGCCCAACGTGGGTGTCGGCCACGACCTACCTAATCACCTAAGCCTCCAGTCCAGGTTTATCGCCTATTCAGGTTCCATCCGCAGGGAGTCCGGCCGAGGTTTCCCATACGGCCCCGAACGATGTGAACAGGGTTCCCGAGATACCTAACGGGTATTCGGTACACCGTGCCACGTACCTACCGCATCACAGCCCACCCCTACGGTCAGCGCTGTCCACGGCCTCCAGTAGGCTACAAACACCAGAAACTACTTGCAACTCCTGGACGGAGAACTAGGGTGAATAAGAAGCCGAGAGGGTCCATTGGTTTCGGGCCCAATGCATGGTAGTAGCTGATTCTTAAATCACACATACAGATCTCAGTGCTTAAGGTCGGCTTCAATGAAACAACCCACCATGTACTCCTACATGGCCTCTCATCGATACCTTTACCAAATCGTGTTCACCACACCACTCTCATTACCGACATAATCATTTCACTCTAGCCCATCACCCAGATGAACCAGACCTGACACAACTCTAAGTTAAATCAGGAAATTCCAGAATATTAATTAAACTTCCAAAATTCATAACTTTTATTCTGTAACTCCAAATTGGACAAATTATATATGAAAAATGATCAGAAAAATCCAATCTATCCATCTGTACTATTTTCATGCATGATTAAACAAGTTAAATTGATGATTCAAGCAGAACAAGGAAAAGCACTTTAAAAGGCCATATTTGAATTTGAAATTTGAATCTTTGATTCAAATTTGTTCAAACACTTCTGGCTTTAGTTGCATTAGCCCAACACACTCATATTGCCATGTTTCATGCATGCATCATATTGTTGCACATTGTTTGGTGATGCTTGTGTATCGATGTCCTTTGCGACAGGATCTGTTCCCGAGGAGTACCGTGATTACCCTAACGAAGAACCATATCCGTGCATCGAACCATCAGGCAAGCAACCAACCATTTGATCATATCGATACAATCCCATGTTCTCGCTCCTGCTCTCTTTTACTGCATTAAGACAACGCGATTCAAACTGCTGTGTGCTACGGTAGTTGAACCCATTTCCTCTGCATGACCTGTCATTGCCACAGTAACTAGATGAAACCCACTAGCATGTGTAGGAGTTGATTGAGCCATATGTATGTGTTGTTCCTACCTTGCTATGCCTGCTATGCTTAGAGTCGTGTCAGGTCTGGTTCATCTGGGTGATGGGCTAGAGTGAAGTGATTATGTCGGTAATGAGAGTGGTGTGGTGAACACGATTTGGTAAAGGTATCGATGAGAGGCCATGTAGGAGTACATGGTGGGTTGTTTCATTGAAGCCGACCTTAAGCACTGAGATCTGTATGTGTGATTTAAGAATCAGCTACTACCATACATTGGGCCCTGAAATATGACCCCGCTCGACTTCTTATTCACCCTAGCTCTCTGTCCAGGAGTTGCAAGTAGTTTCTGGTGTTTGTAGCCTACTGGAGGCCGTGGACAGCGCTGACCGTAGGGGTGGGCTGTGATGCGGTAGGTACGTGGCCGGGTGTACCGAATACCCGTTAGGTATCTCGGGAACCCTGTTCACATCGTTCGGGGCCGTATGGGAAACCTCGGCCGGACTCCCTGCGGATGGAACCCGAATAGGCGATAAACCTGGACTAGAGACTTGAGTGTTTAGGTAGGTCGTGGTCTACACCCACGTCGGCTTTCGCTTGAAGTCTGCCGAGCACATGTCGTGTGCAGACGCTAAGTGGTGGAAACATGTATGAAGAAGTACACCCCTGCAGGGTTAACATCATCTATTCGAATAGCCGTGTCCGCGGAAAAGGACTTCTGGGTTGCTTATATCAGTTCATAGACAAGTGAAAGTGGATACTCTAAAATACGCAAGATAAGCGTGAGTGCTATGGATGGCGTTCTCGTAGGGAGACGGGAGCGGATCCATAGTAGTGTATTGATATGGTGAATATGTGGACTCGTGTGCGCCACCTCAAAAGAGTCGCTTGCAGTCGTAGTTTAGGATAGCCACCGAGTCAAGGCTGGCTTGCTGCAGTCAAACTCCACCATCCCCTTTGTTGATAATGATGCATATGTAGTTAGTTCTGATGTAAGTCTTGCTGGGTACATTTGTACTCACGTTTGCCTATTTTATGTTTTGCAGAGAGACTTCAGTCTCACTAGTAGTTCCACTTGGACTTCGACGTTTAGCTTGATACCTCAGCTACGATCTTGTGCCCTCGGCAGGATCTGATAGATAGTCAGGCTTCTCAGCCTTTTTCATTTATAGATGTCTGTACTCAGACATGATAGCTTCCGCTTGTGCTTTGACTTGTATGCTCTGATTGTTGGGTCATGAGACCCATGTTTGTAATGTCTCGCTCCTCGGAGCCTAATGAATAATTACTTGAGTCGTAGAGACATGTTGTGATGCCATGTTGTATTTGCACATATCGAGCATATTGTGTGTATGTTATTGAAATGCTTGGTATGTGTGGGATCTGACCATCTAGTTGTTTATCTTTAGTAGCCTCTCTTACCGGGAAATGTCTCCTAGTGTTTCCACTGAGCCATGGTAGCTTGCTACTGCTCCGGAACACTTAGGCTGGCCGGCATGTGTCCTTCTCGTTCCTGTGTCTGTCCCTTCGGGAAATGTCACGCTTTGAGTACCGGAGTCCTGTTAGCCCGCTACAGCCCGGTTTACCGGAGTCCTGCTAGCCCAGTGCTACAGCCCGGACCCACTTGCTGATGACCGACACGTTCGAAGCTGGGTCATGGATGCCTGTCCCTGTAAGTCTGTGCCACTTTGGGTTTACGACTAGTCATGTCAGCCCAGGCTCCTTATCATATGGATGCTAGCGACACTATCATATACGTGAGCCAAAAGGCGCAAACGGTCCCGGGCAAAGGTAAGGCGACACCCGTGGGGATACCGTGCGTGAGGCCGCAAAGTGATATGAGGTGTTACCGGCTAGATCGATGTGACATCGAGTCGGGGTCCTGACAGCGTTGGTATCAGAGCTTGACTGCCTGTAGGATTACCAAGCCAAACTGGTCGAAGTTGAGTCTAGAAATTCTTTAGTTATATAAGGGAATTGATTGTGGGATGGAACGTAAGGCTCTTTTTACTCCTTATACCTCATGCCCTTCTGATCTGAGTCATCTTATCTTTCCTACGGGGTTAAGGAACTAGGCTTTCTCTTCTTTCTATCAGGATCACGTGTTACTAATCCGTAGACTTATAAGATTGTTGATTCAAGCCTCAGTTCAGCTCCTACTATCTTCTGTATGTTAATTGTTGATCTCGAAACCTTGGTATTGTGCTTCTGAGTGGTTATGCCACCATTTTTGTGAATGTCTCAAATCTTTTCTGAGCATTTACAGCCGTTATGCTGTCCGAGTCATTCCAGGTTTCTAAATAGTCTGATGCATTTGCAAATCCTTTCCCTCTGGTTTCGATGCTCCTTTATGCCAGCTCAATCACACTAATTGTTGAGTTGAGGTATTCTATTGCCTTGACATTATGTTGGAGTTACTATTATGGCCCTAGGTGTTTAGGGAGTCACCTAGTAATCTAGCAATGTTTTGTGATCCCAGTGTGATGATTCTGGCTTCTATTCTCGAAAGCATCCCGTGATGTTATTAGTTAGTAGGCATTCTGTTCCTGGGGTTTTGAACCCGAGATTCACTCTACCTACTTCATGTTGATAGCAATTGCTAGTGCCTTTAGGATATTAGTAACCTTTGCGATAGTCCTTGAAGTCCGTGGTATCTTCTTCTTCCAAATACGATGAACTACTTATGGCAGATGTTTATTGGATGAAAAAAGATCACAATTAGAGTACTCTTGAGGAGATCTCCACTCATAAATCGTGACTCTGCCAGTTCTACCTTTCTGCATGGGTTATCCGGAAGAAATATGTTGAACTTGGTTCGACATACTAATCTATGCATCCACAACTCAGAAAGTTATATGTTCCTTTGAGTTGTTCTCTTTAGTTGCATTCTGACCCTCGTCTATCAATTGATAGTCAAGAGTATGCGTGCGTTCGTTCATCGATGCCTATGACTCTTGTGGTCTGTCAAGCCATTCTATTCCGGAATGACTAGGAGAAACAAACTCCAGTACCTCTTCCATATCCAGGATTGGGTCAAAGAAGTTGTGCTCCGCAGATCAAATTGCTAATCCAGCTTTTGTTCTGTTCTACCTTGGAGTATTACCATCTTTAAATCGGGATTGTTATAGGAATTGCACACCATCCTATGAACTCCTGGTACAGTGATACTTCTTGTCGTCATTAGTCATTCCTCGGTCTTCGTGTTGATGCAACCGGAATACCGACAAATGAATTGTGATGTGTGAAATCAATACGCCTAGCAACCTCGTTGCTGGGTAGTTAAAAGACAATAATTTTATTCTTAGTGTGTTGGTTATTGAATCATCATTCTAAGATTGATCGTGCTACCTAGTCCATTCTCCTGGTTCACTCCTCGATCGATGAGTTAGGATTATTTCAAATTCTTGCTCTATTGATCATATCGTCTTGCCCTGAAAAGCAAGATTTCTCTCGAGCTTAGTAACATACCGGTGGCTCGTGATTTTCTGAATATCTTCTCAGAAGTATTACCAGGTTGTCACATGACCGCTATGTTGAGCTCGTGATCAAGTTGGTTTCTTGTGAACCACCTTCTCTCCAAGAATCGGTGTTAGATATCCCTGAGCTAGTTGGTTAAGCTAAACGACAACTTGGAGGGTTGGAAGATAAAAGCTTGCCTGACTTAGTTCGTTCCAAAGGGATATTCTTGTGCAATGTGTGTTGAAGAAAGATGATATCTTCATTGATTGGTCCCTGTGATCAGTTGCTGGACCTATCGTCTTATCAATCCTTTGATTTGAGTGTGGGCTATCGTCAAATCAAGTCAGAACCAACGATGTTCGTAATGTTGTCTTCCTCGTGGTTGATCCCTCGAGCATACACCATTATATCTTTTGGGTCTGACCAATGCTATCACCGTGTTCACACGATGGTGGAAGTCCAGTGATATGGAAATTCCGATGAGTTGTTGTTGAGTCCATTGACAACATCCTTATCTCCTCCATGATGTTGTTGAACATTAAGTTAGTGTTGGAAACTTTTGAAAGCATCTTCTTCATGCTAGCTCATGAAGTACTTGTTTGATGAAAGGAGTGACTTCCTTTGATTCACGTGCATTTTGATGTAAGTTGCCGTCGTGAACTCGAGAAGGTTTGTTTTTGCTCCTTTGGAATCATCCCAAGTCGGTCATGCACGTGCGAAGAATTCTGTGGTCTGTTAGACTGATCATCTTCATTCCATATGTATATCCTAGCACACCAAGCCACTGATTGACTTGTTCAAGGAAAAGAAGTCTATGCTTGGGATCTAATCCATGGACTTGCATAAAGACGTCGATACCCTCGATGATGGCTCCCAACCAGAACTCGGTAGTGTTTTATTGCAAGACTACCATGTGGGCATGCTTGTCTGGAACAACGTGTTCACATGTTTGTAGCAGAACCAGCTCGTGTTTTGGAGCTTGCTATCGTAGTTCATTTCCTGAGAATATCGCAACGTCATCTCATCGATTTGTGTTGCAAAACTTTCATTTTTCTCCCTAGACTCGATGAGTCTGGAATGTCCTGACACCAACCAAATCTGAGTCTCAGGCAGATATGATGGTTGGAATATTTCCCAAGAACTATAATAGTGGTCCCTCGATAACCGGTAAAGTGGATGTCATGGCCAGCACCACCCAGCCGAAAGACCTATTATTGTAGTATCTTGATTGAAGAAGTTGGCCACCTCCCCATAAGGATTTCGTAGGATTTACCTCCGTAACTGTTCCTTATGGATTCTATTGCTCCCGAAGTCCGACCTTTTACTTGATGTTCTAGATACCAGAC
>NW_025232486.1:0-9635 GCF_018294505.1 Triticum aestivum | reverse complement strand
CTAGGGTTTCGGACGGGGGAAGAAGAGATCCGAATGGAGGGGGTATAAATAGGCATAGAGGGAGCTAGGAGAGTCCAAATGAGGTGCGGTTTTCGCCCACACGATCGTGATCGAACGCTCTAGGACATGGAGCAGAGTTTGGTGGGTTTTGGGCCAAATTTGGGGGGTGTTGGGCTGCAACACACACGAGGCCTTTCCGGTCCCTCGGTTAACCGTTGGAGTATCAAACGAAGTCCAAATGACCCGAAACTTGACAGGCGGTCTACCGGTAGTAAACCAAGGCCGCTTGGCAAGTCTCGGTCCAATCCGGAAATGTTTAAACCCCACACACGAAAGAAGACTAGAAATGACCACCGGAGGAGAACGAAGCGCCGGAATGCAAAACGGACAACGGGGAAAATGCTCGAATGCATGAGATGAACATGTATGCAAATGCAATGCACGTGAAGACATGATAAGAGATGCACGAAAAAAAAAACAACACACGGAGACAAAGACCCAAACCCGAGAAATAAATATAACTTAGCGCCGGAGACGGCAAGAGTTGGATACAAATATGGAAAGTATATCTGGGGCGTTACAACACTCCACCACTACGAAAAGATCTCGTCCCGAGATCTAGGACTGAAAGAACTCCGGGTACTCAGAACGGAGGTGATCCTCTCGTTCCCAGGTGGCTTCACGGTCGGAATGGTGAGACCACTTAACTTTGAGAAATTTGATTGACTTGTTGCGAGTCTTGCGTTCAGTCTCTTGTAGAATAGCAACTGGGTGCTCACGATAGGAGAGATCTTCTTGGAGCTCAATGTCCTCGAAGTTGACGGTGCGGTCAGGAGTCTTGAAGCACTTTCGAAGCTGAGAGACATGGAACACATCATGAACATTTGCAAAGTTTGAAGGAAGCTCGAGTTGATAGGCGAGGTCGCCTCTCTTGCTGACAATCTTGAAAGGTCCCACGTATCTAGGGGCAAGCTTCCCTTTGATACCGAAGCGACGAGTACCTTTCATGGGAGAGACGCGGAGGTAAACATGATCTCCGATCTCGAAAGCCAATTCACGGTGCTTACTATCATAGTAGCTCTACTGGCGGGACTGGGCTGCTTTGAGGTTATCATGAATGACTTTGCACATTTCTTCTGCCTCTGTGATTAGGTCATTGCCCAGCAGCTGACGTTCACCGGTTTCAGACCAGTTGAGAGGGGTACGGCACTTCCTGCCATATAGAATTTCAAAAGGGGCTTTGCCCGAACTTGCTTGAAAGCTGTTGTTGTATGAGAATTCAGCATAAGGAAGACAATCCTCCCACTTCATGCCGAAGGAGATCACACAAGCCCTGAGCATATCTTCGAGAATCTGGTTGACACGCTCGACTTGACCGCTCGTTTGAGGATGGAAAGCTGTGCTGAAGCGGATGTTGGTGCCCATGGCCTTCTGAAAAGAATCCCAAAACTTGGAGGTAAAGATGCTACCACGGTCTGAAGATATCACTTGAGGAATACCGTGCAAAGAGACAATGCGAGAGGTATAGAGTTCCGCCAATTGAGCTGCAGTGATTGACTCTTTGATAGGCAGAAAGTGAGCCACTTTGGTGAGCTTGTCGATGATGACGAATATAGCATCATTGCCACGCTTGGACTTTGGAAACCCAGTCACGAAGTCCATTTCAATGTGGTCAAACTTCCATTCTGGAATGGCAAGAGGTTGGAGGAGACCTGCTGGCCTTTGGTGTTCTGCCTTCACTCTTCTGCAGACATCACACTCGTTCACGAATTGAGCGATCTCGCGCTTCATTCGAGTCCACCAATAAGTTTGCTTGAGGTCCTGATACATCTTCGTACTACCAGGGTGGATGGAGAGGAGAGAGTTGTGAGCCTCGTTCATGATCACCTTACGAAGTTCACCTTTGGGCACAACAATTCGATCCTCGAAGAAGAGAGTGTCCTTGTCATCAAGTCGGTAGCACTTGTACTTGGACTGACTCTTTGCAATACCAATCTTCACCTTCTTCACCATAGCATCAAGAAGTTGGGCTTGGCGAATCTGGTCTTCTAAGGTAGGAGAGACTTGAAGGTTGGCGAGGAAACCTTGAGGAACAACTTGCAGATTCAGTTTGCGGAAAGCTTCACAAAGCTCGGGTTGATAAGGCTTGAGAATCAGACTGTTGCAATATGCTTTTCTGCTCAAAGCGTCAGCAATCACATTAGCCTTGCCTGGAGTATACTCGATACTCGGATTGTACTCTGATACCAACTTGTAACGCCCTCGATGCGGCTATAGCTCCCACGTGTCGAGGCACGACTTAGAGGCATAACCGCATTGAAAGCAATGTCGCAAGTCAGGCAATCATTACAACATCCCATGCAATACATAATAAAAGGGGGAGATAACATAGTTGGCTTACACTCGCCACGTCACATCAGAGTACATAAATAACATCCAACAAACAAACACTCATGGCCCGACTACGGCGCCAAAATAGAAAAGACCCCCAACATGCGACAAGGTCCTGAATCGATAACCCCAACTAGGCACCACTACTGATCATCCGGAAAAGACACATAGTATCGCTGAGAGTCCTCGTCGAACTCCCACCTGAGCTCGTAATCGTCAACTGGAGCGGAATCACCTGGACCTGCATCTGGAGTTGTAGTATCTGTGAGCCACAGGGACTCAGCAATCTCACACCCACGCGATCAAAACTATTTAAGCTCATAGGAATGGATAAGGCAAATATATGTGGAGCTGCAGCAAGCGACTAGCATATGTGGTGGCTAACTTATACGCAAAAGAGAGCGAGAAGAGAAGGCGAAGCACGAGCGAGAAGCTAAAGGAACATCCTGCGCAAGCATAACTCCAACACCGTGTCCACTTCCCGGACTCCGCCGAGAAGAGGCCATCACGGTAACACACACGGTTGATTCATTTTAATTAAGTTTAATTAAAGTTATCTACAACCGGACATTAACAAATTCCCATCCGCCCATAACCGCGGGCACGGCTTTCGAAAGATCAATCCCTGCAGGGGGGTCCCAACTTAGCCCATAACAAGCTCTCACGGTCAACGAAGGAATAGACCTCCACCCAAGACACACCGATCAGACTCGGTATCTCGGTACAACAAGATGATTCGGCAGGTTAAAACAAGTCCAGCAACACCGCCCGAATGTGCCGACAAATCCCGATAGGAGCTGCACATATCTCTTTCTCAGGGCACGCTCGGATAGGTCAAGCTACGAGTAAAACCAAACCTCAAGTTTCCCCGAGGTGGCCCCGCAGGCTGCCTGGTTCGGACCAACACTCAGAGGAGCACTGGCCCGGGGGGGGTTAAAATAAGATGACCCTCGGGCTCCGGAAACCCAAGGGAAAAAGAGGCTAGGTGACAAATGATAAAACCAATGTTGGGCATTGCTGGAAAAGCTTTAATCAAGACGAACTATCAAGGGGTTCCCATTATAGCCCAACCGTGTAAGGGACGCAACAATCCGGGAACATAACACCGATATGACGGAAACTAGGGCGGCAAGAGTGGAACAAAACACTAGGCGAGAGGCCGAGCCTTCCACCCTTTACCAAGTATATAGATGCGTTAAGATAACATATCAATATAATGATATCCCAACAAGCAATATAAATGTTCCAACAAGGAACGGCTCCAATCTTCACCTGCAACTAACAACGCTATAAGAAGGGCTGAGCAAGCGGTAACATAGCCAATCAACGGTTTGCTAGGACAAAGGTGGGTTAGAGGTTCAACATGGAAATTGGGAGGCTGACAAGCAAAAGGTAGGCATCGAAGCAGTGGCAAGCAAAAGAGCGAGCAAACTAGCATAGCAAAGATAGTAGTGATTTCGAGGGTATGATCATCTTGCCTGCACAGTTGTCAGAGTTGACTGGATCCTCACAAGCAAACTCAACGGGCTCCTCGGTAGCAAACTCGTCTCCTGGCTCTACCCAACAAGACAAACAAGCAACAAGGATACAATCAACCACGGGCAAGACCAAGCAATATGATGAAATGACGATATGCTATGCGGGATGCGATGCGGGATGCAAAATGCAAGATATGACAGGAAATGCATGACCCTGGCATCAACTTGGAAAACCAAGTGTGCCACTGGATAGAGGGGATGAAATCGCTTGAAAACGATATAAAGATCATAGGAATCGGAGCTACGGTTTGGAAATGGCAAGCGTTTTAAGATATGACACCGGTCTGCGATTTACAGCAAGTAGGCATCTAAATGCAACGAAAAGAACATGCTACAGCCACCAAACATGAAAAAAAAATATATGGCAGTGATGTACACAAGATGGTTGACAAAACACTAGCACTGAGCCATAGGCAAATTCATCCATTAAGAGGTTCAAACAAGCATGGCTAAAACGCAAATGCAAAACAGATTTCAGACTTAGTGAAATTAACACTAGTCTGAAATTTCAGATCACGAAGCCCTCTTCGGAGCAGCAAAACAACATGATAGAAAACCTGAACATGACAAGTAAGAACATGGCATGGAGCTACTCAACAAGCTTAACAAAACACCCAAAGTGACCTGGGGCCAAAAGGGTTCACAAAATACTCTACCGAGCTCACGAACATCGCTCGAACACAATCAGTTTTCAGACTTAGTGAAAACTGAGACATGCTGAAATTTAACTCACGAAGGCATGTAAACGAGCTCGATGCACTCACTACGGTGCAAGTCATGGCAAGGAAAGCATATCACCAGCAAGAAGGCACAAAGTTCTAGCTACACATGGCAAGAACGAAGGCATAGCATGCATGGAACGCTAACGGTAGCATCGGCGAAATCGCAAACAAGTTGACGATCTGCCCAGATTAACAATGAAGCAAAAGTTGAGCTCGATTGAGTCAACCTAGAGCACTCCACAAATGCAAACAAAGACATGGATGGATAGAGCATAACATAAATATCAAAACTCCCTTACTGATCATCCTCAAAAGAGGCACGGATCACTAGGAAACAAGCTGGACATATAGCATCATGAACTAAAATATCCCAGACTTAGCGAAAATCGCTAAGTCCCTGAAATCTGCAATCTCAGGTACCTCTCTTCGCAAGCTTGCACAAGACAACACACACATCCTAAAAGTGCAAAACGGACAACGGGGAAAATGCTCGAATGCATGAGACGAACATGTATGCAAATGCAATGCACGTGATGACATGATAAGAGATGCACGAAAAAGAAAACAACACACGGAGACAAAGACCCAAACCCGAGAAATAAATATAACTTAGCGCCGGAGACGGCAAGAGTTGGATACAAAAAATGGAAAGTATATCTGGGGCGTTACAACACTCCACCACTACGAAAAGATCTCGTCCCGAGATCTAGGACTGAAAGAACTCCGGGTACTCAGAACGGAGGTGATCCTCGCGTTCCCAGGTAGCTTCACGGTCGGAATGGTGTGACCACTTGACTTTGAGAAATTTGATTGACTTGTTGCGAGTTTTGCGTTCAGTCTCTTCAAGAATAGCAACTGGGTGCTCACGATAGGAGAGATCTTCTTGGAGCTCAATGTCCTCGAAGTTGACGGTGCGGTAAATCAACAAGGTACGGATCAAGAACGAATAATCGGTAAGAAATCCCAATCTCAAACCAATATCCGTGGAAGAAGAACTAGAGCTACTAGATTTCCCACCTATGAAACTCCCGAACCTTTCCGGTTATGCAATCAGGTGTTGGGGATACAGGGGAAGCACAATATCTCACCCAAACTAGCAAACCCTACATCCAGCTGTATCCATCCTTCAACACATAACCAGGAAAACTTCGGAAACCATCTACCTCAACCTTCGAAAAGCATCCGTTATACAAGTTATGGCGATACTCCCGAACTCCCGCCCCAGTACTGGGTGGCGTCGAGGTTATCTCACCAACGAACTGCATAAAAGAGATTTTCGATGTCGGCGAACATATCTCAAGTATACCAGAATTGCAACGATAAAATTGTGACGACAACACCTCGGAGCTCAACTCCCCGGGACACTGCCACAACCCCTAAAGACAGGAGGCACCAAGAACAATGTTCTCGTCACAAAACCATCGGAACAAAACCAAGATACTCGCGTGAACCTAAAAAATTTTTTAGTGAAATTTGAGAAGAGAAGAGTCAAAACTCTACGCCAGGATGCCTTACCAGAGCGATGAGGAGACTGGGAAGTAAAAGAATTCCTAAGCTCTCCGAAATATAATTCCTAAGGACTCAAAACATTTTTCTAGACACAACTCGGCTGCTAAAAACGATCAAGCAATGGGGCTCCTAAGGTCGGGGATGGCTCTGATACCAACTTGTAACGCCCTCGATGCGGCTATAGCTCCCACGTGTCGAGGCACGACTTAGAGGCATAACCGCATTGAAAGCAATGTCGCAAGTCAGGCAATCATTACAACATCCCATGTAATATATAATAAAAGGGGGAGATAACATAGTTGGCTTACACTCGCCACGTCACATCAGAGTACATAAATAACATCCATCATACAAATCACTCATGGCCCGACTACGGCGCCAAAATAGAAAAGACCCCCAACATGCGACAAGGTCCTGAATCGATAACCCCAACTAGGCACCACTACTGATCATCCGGAAAAGATACGTAGTATCGCTGAGAGTCCTCGTCGAACTCCCACTTGAGCTCGTAATCGTCAACTGGAGCAGAAACACCTGGACCTGCATCTGGAGTTGTAGTATCTGTGAGCCACAGGGACTCAGCAATCTCACACCCACGCGATCAAAACTATTTAAGCTCATGGGAATGGATAAGGCAAATATATGTGGAGCTGCAGCAAGCGACTAGCATATGTGGTGGCTAACTTATACGCAAAAGAGAGCGAGAAGAGAAGGCGAAGCACGAGCGAGAAGCTAAAGGAACATCCTACACAAGCATAACTCCAACACCGTGTCCACTTCCCGGACTCCGCCGAGAAGGGGCCATCACGGTAACACACACGGTTGATTCATTTTAATTAAGTTTAGTTCAAGTCATCTACAACCGGACATTAACAAATTCCCATCCGCCCATAACCGCGGGCACGGCTTTCGAAAGATCAATCCCTGCAGGGGGGTCCCAACTTAGCCCATAACAAGCTCTCACGGTCAACGAAGGAATAGACCTCCACCCAAGACACACCGATCAGACTCGGTATCTCGGTACAACAAGATGATTCGACAGGTTAAAACAAGTCCAGCAACACCGCCCGAATGTGCCGACAAATCCCGATAGGAGCTGCACATATCTCTTTCTCAGGGCACGCTCGGATAGGTCAAGCTACGAGTAAAACCAAACCTCAAGTTTCCCCGAGGTGGCCCCGCAGGCTGCCTGGTTCGGACCAACACTCAGAGGAGCACTGGCCCGGGGGGGGGGTTAAAATAAGATGACCCTCGGGCTCCGGAAACCCAAGGGAAAAAGAGGCTAGGTGGCAAATGGTAAAACCAATGTTGGGCATTGCTGGAAAAGCTTTAATCAAGGCGAACTATCAAGGGGTTCCCATTATAGCCCAACCGCGTAAGGGACGCACAATCCGGGAACATAACACCGATATGACGGAAACTAGGGCGGCAAGAGTGGAACAAATCACTAGGCGAGAGGCCGAGCCTTCCACCCTTTACCAAGTATATAGGTGCATTAAGATAACATAGCAATATAATGATATCCCAACAAGAATATAAATGTTCCAACAAGGAACGGCTCCAATCTTCACCTGCAACTAACAACGCTATAAGAAGGGCTGAGCAAAGCGGTAACATAGCCAATCAACGGTTTGCTAGGACAATGGTGGGTTAGGGGTTCAACATGGCAATTGGGAGGCTGACAAGCAAAAGGTAGGCATCGTAGCAGTGGCAAAGCAAAAGAGCGAGCAAACTAGCATAGCAAAGATAGTAGTGATTTCGAGGGTATGATCATCTTGCCTGCACAGTTGTCAGAGTTGACTGGATCCTCACAAGCAAACTCAACGGGCTCCTCGGTAGCGAACTCGTCTCCCGGCTCTACCCACAAGACAAACAAGCAACAAGGATACAATCAACCACGGCAAGACCAAGCAATATGATGAAATGACGATATGCTATGCGGGATGCGATGCGGGATGCAAAATGCAAGATATGACAGGAAATGCATGAACCTGGCATCAACTTGGAAAACCAAGTGTGCCACTGGATAGAGGGGGTGAAATCACTTGAAAACGATATAAAGATCATTGAAATCGGAGTTACGGTTTGGAAATGGCAAGCGTTTTAAGATACGACACCGGTCTGCGATTTGCAGCAAGTAGGCATCTAAATGCAACGAAAAGAACATGCTACAGCCACCAAACATGAAAACAAAATACATGGCAGTGATGTACAAAAGATGGTTGACAAAACACTAGCACTGAGCCATAGGCAAATTCATCCATTAAGAGGTTCAAACAAGCATGGCTAAAACGCAAATGCAAAACAGATTCCAGACTTAGTGAAATTAACACTAGTCTGAAATTTCAGATCGCGATGCTCTCTTCGGAGCAGCAAAACAACATGATAGAAAATCTGAACATGACAAGTAAGAACATGGCATGGAGCTACTCAACAAGCTTAACAAAACACCCAAAGTGACCTGGGGCCAAAAGGGTTCACAAGATACTCTACCGAGCTCACGAACATCGCTCGAACACAATCAGTTTTCAGACTTAGTGAAAACTGAGACACGCTGAAATATTACTCACGAAGGCATGTAAACGAGCTCGATGCACTCACTACGGTGCAAGTCATGGCAAGAAAAGCATATAACCAGCAAGAAGGCACAATGTGCTAGCTACAAATGGCAAGAACAAAGGCATAGCATGCATGGAACACTAACGGTAGCATCGGCAAAATCGCAAACAAGTTGACGATCTGCCCAGATTAACAACGAAGCAAAAGTTGAGCTCGATTGAGTCAACCTAGAGCACTCCACATATGCAAACAAAGACATGGATGGATAGAGCATAACATAAATATCAAAACTCGCTTACTGATCATCCTCAAAAGAGGCACGGATCACTAGGAAACAAGCTGGACATATAGCATCATGAACTAAAATATCCCAGACTTAGTGAAAATCACTAAGTCCCTGAAATCTGCAATCTCAGGTACCTCTCTTCGCAAGCTTGCACAAGACAACACACACATCCTAAAAATACATGGGTGGCACCTCTGGAAAGAAGACAAAATGCTTAACAATTCATCCCAAAGGGGCACAGGCATATCATGCATGAATTAAACATGGCAAAAATGACAAAAGTGCATGATGAACTAACGGATCTGCAATTTAACTCACGAAGCCTCCTTCTAACAGAATTTTGGGTATCAAGATGACCTCAAATGCAAATGACGCAATGGAATGAAATGATGTACATGTCGAGGCGAAGATTTTGATATATCATATGCCCAAAACGAAGCTACGGATGCAAAGATATCATCAGACAAAGTTTGCTTAAAAAAATTACGGGGGAGAGGAAAAAGTCAACCCTCAGTTTTAGATCTCAGATCTAGGGTTCGGGCACTGTAGCAGCCGGGTCGGGGCGCGCCTCCCGAGGCGACGCCGGCGAAGGCGGGGACGACGGCCGGCGGGGGCGGCGTCCGGTGGCCG
>NW_025232485.1:8951-9636 GCF_018294505.1 Triticum aestivum | reverse complement strand
GTGTAACAGATGAGTTCTCGTCCGAAACCCTGATACTCCGAAAGAGATTGTCCAGTTTGTACACGAGGTGCGTCCAGTTTTCGACGTGACCCTCTCTACTCTTTTGCACATGCTATGCGGGTGAAATGATGATACCATGCCAAGTTCCAACATTTTCAGAGTTCATTTTGTAGTGATTTTCAATTTCACCGTCATTTAGCTCTCTAAACAAATCGGTAAATGACTGAAAAACTGCAAGTGATGTCAGAACGTGTTGGAAATTGATGCCGTCGCTTTGAATGTTGCATACTGAATGCAAAAATAGGCTCGAGTTCAAATAAGTTTAAAAAACATTCAAGTGCCCGTGTAACAGATGAGTTCTCGTCTGAAACCCTGATACTGCGAAAGAGATTGTCCAGTTTGTACACGAGGTGCGTCCAGTTTTTGCCGTGACCCTCTCTACTCTTTTGCACATGCTATGCGGGCGAAATGATGATACCATGCCAAGTTCCAACATTTTCAGAGTTCATTTTCTAGTGTTATTCAATTTCACCGTCATTTAGCTCTCTAAACAAATCGGTAAATGACTGAAAAACAGCAAATGATGTCAGAACGTGTTGGAAATTGATGACGTCGCTTTGAATGATGCATACTGAATGCAAAAATAGGCTGGAGTTCAAATAAGTTTAAAAAACATTGAAGTGCC
>NW_025232485.1:4772-5209 GCF_018294505.1 Triticum aestivum | reverse complement strand
TGATTTTCAATTTCACCGTCATTTAGCTCTCTAAACAAATCGGTAAATGACTGAAAAACAGCAAGTCATGTCAGAACGTGTTGGAAATTGATGCCGTCGCTTTGAATGATGCATATTGAATGCAAAAATAGGCTGGTGTTCAAATAAGTTTAAAAAACATTGAAGTGCCCGTGTAACAGATGAGTTCTCGTCCGAAACCCTGATACTCCGAAAGAGATTGTCCAGTTTGTACACGAGGTGCGTCCAGTTTTCGCCGTGACCCTCTCTACTTTTTTGCACATGCTATGGGGGCAAAATGATGATACCATGCCAAGTTCCAACATTTTCAGAGTTCATTTTGTAGTGATATTCAATTTCACCGTCATTTAGCTCTCTAAACAAATCGGTAAATTACTGAAAAACAGCAAATGATGTCAGAACGTGTTGGAAATTGATGA
>NW_025232485.1:507-1289 GCF_018294505.1 Triticum aestivum | reverse complement strand
TCTAAACAAATCAGTAAATGACTGAAAAACAGCAAATGATGTCAGAACGTGTTGGAAATTGATGACGTTGCTTTGAATGATGCATACTGATTGCAAAAATAGGCTGGAGTTCAAATAAGTTTAAAAAACATTGAAGTGCCCGTGTAACAGATGAGTTCTCGTCCAAAACCCTGATACTCCGAAAGAGATTGTCCAGTTTGTACACGAGGTGCGTCCAGTTTTCGCCATGACCCTCTCTACTCTTTTGCACTTGCTATGCGGGCGAAATGATGATACCATGCCAAGTTCCAACATTTTCAGAGTTCATTTTGTAGTGATATTCAATTTCACCGTCATTTAGCTCTCTAAACAAATCGGTAAATGACTGAAAAACAACAAATGATGTCAGAATGTGTTGGACATTGATGACGTCGCGTTGAATGATGCATACTGAATGCAAAAATAGGCTGGAGTTCAAATAAGTTTAAAAAACATTGAAGTGCCCGTGTAACAGATGAGTTCTCGTCTGAAACCCTGATACTCCGAAAGAGATTGTCCAGTTTGTACACGAGGTGCGTCCAGTTTTCGCCGTGACCCTCTCTACTCTTTTGCACATGCTATGCGGGCAAAATGATGATACCATGCCAAGTTCCAACATTTTCAGAGTTCATTTTGTAGTGATATTCAATTTCACCGTCATTTAGCTCTCTAAACAAATCGGTAAATGACTGAAAAACAGCAAATGATGTCAGAACGTGTTGGAAATTGATGACGACGCTTTGAATGATGCATACAGAATGCAA
>NW_025232485.1:0-497 GCF_018294505.1 Triticum aestivum | reverse complement strand
AAGTTCCAACATTTTCAGAGTTCATTTTGTAGTGATATTCAATTTCACCGTCATTTAGCTCTCTAAACAAATCGGTAAATGACTGAAAAACAGCAAATGCTGTCAGAACGTGTTGGAAATTGATGACGACGCTTTGAATGATGCATACAGAATGCAAAAATAGGCTGGAGTTCAAATAAGTTTAAAAAACATTGAAGTGCCCGTGTAACAGATGAGTCCTCGTCCGAAACCCTGATACTCCGAAAGAGATTGTCCAGTTTGTACACGAGGTGCGTCCAGTTTTCGCCGTGACCCTCTCTACTCTTTTGCACATGCTATGCCGGCAAAATGATGATACCATGCCAAGTTCCAACATTTTCAGAGTTCATTTTGTCGTGATATTCAATTTCACCGTCATTTAGCTCTCTAAACAAATCGGTAAATGACTGAAAAACAGCAAATGATGTCAGAACGTGTTGGAAATTGATGACGACGCTTTGAATGATGCATACAGAATG
>NW_025232484.1:0-9636 GCF_018294505.1 Triticum aestivum | reverse complement strand
TGTTGCCAAGGGTGAATTCATTCGTATTTTACTTCATGAAGAATTCTAACAACATTTTACCATTAGATAAATGGACTGGACAATAAAGCTATTGTGAACTAGATTGTTAACATCCATATATATGTCTAACATCACATGAAAACTATCAGCTAGCTCGTGGACTAAAGTTTATTTCTATCCAGCGATCCAATATGACATGTAGATCTACATATGTATATCTTGGTACTTACATGAATGCTATAAATAATAATCATTATTCTTAGAAAGTAGCTTAATAATAATAGTTGTGGTTATACACATATGCATTATTTCCTACCCAAAATGTGAACCTATAGTGAAACATATTTTATTTTCAATTTCTGTGAATTTAGAGAAAACTAAAGATGACATCCTCACACAATGTGTTATCCCGATCAAAATTATGAAATTCTAGCCCGCACATCGGGCGGGACACTCTGCTAGTTTGATTAAAGAAACTTTAACTTCATTGCTGAATTAAGTATCTTCTCCCGCCCATATGATTGATCATTCCTCAGATCTATCTAACTCGCTACCATTGAAGTGTAAGTAATCATGGTCTACGGTAAAGGCACATTATCTCTAGGTAAGGTGGACTATATTAACTATATGACTCACCGGTGGAACTGGTAGCAATAGCCTCTGATAGTCATGCGTCCACTTCTCACTTTTGCACGAACCAGTGAATATGTTTTATGTAGATGAAAATGAAATAACCAAAAACAACCCAGTAATGTTTGAGGAAAACAAAGAAGCGATTACAAACTTATAGAACTCCTCACAAAGCTAGAGAAAGTAATTCCACGGACAGGCCAAAAAATAACTTAGCAACACCATCAAACATAAAAGGTAGATGCATGCAGTTTTGAGTATAAAAAACAACAAGTTGGTGCATTAGATCTTCTCTTCTCATTTGTATGATACCCGCAGATCACTCGGCGGATTAGTCTGATGGGTCGACATACTCATAGAAAGTGTAGCCCTCCTCACCGTAAGGCGGCAGCATCTGCAGTTCCGAGTACTCGATAGTAGTGCAGTAATTCACCAACAGCTCAGCCATTTTAGAGAAAGGATTTATTGCAGATTCAAATACATACTTGGGCTCCTCTTCCCATCCACTGCCAGCGAGACTCCCTTGATCATAAGCTCTAACCACGGAGCAATCCGCGTAGTAGATTGTGCCAGATTCGATGGAGTGGAACTTGTTGGATTTCGTGGTGTCGATGGAGAGGCACCTGCGCGAGCTGACAAACAGCGCGCAACTACCGATGCTTCTGACCGGCACGAGCACCTTGTTCACGGTGTCCACCTTGTAGACCACCGGCATGCCATTACAAATGCGCCCATCCATCACCAGAAGAAGCTCCCCATCAGATTCAACGAGATAGAAGTTATTGCTCCCATGGGCTAGCTCAAAATTTGGGCCGACAATGGTGGTGAACATGGAGATTGTCCCCGCGGAGCGTTTCCATTGGTTACCTTCCTTGTACACATCAGTGATTGTTGATATGATGGATCCATACTTATATGTGATGTACATGCTGCCCGCAAAGGATGTCAAGTTCTTGTGACCATCGCCAAAGCCCCAATCCCCAGTCCTGAACTCCCCTTCTCCAAAACCAAAAGCGGGGTGCCATTCCTCGCTTGTCTGATCAGCCCAGCTCACACAATCGTTTAGCAGGTCTGAGATGAACACCATCATTGGAGACGTTGTCACGACGACAGAGCACACCTGTTCCATGGGTATATGCACCTTGAAGCATGCCATGGCGCCCGTCACTAGTAGAAAACGGAGCTTTAATACCGGTTCATAAGGGCTTTTAATACCGGTTCTGCAACCGGCACTAAAGAGTGGAGACTAAAGGCCCTCCACATGGCGTGAGCTCGCGCCGTGGTATGGGGGACCTTTAGTACCGGTTGGTGTTACCAACCGGTACTAAAGGGAATTTTTTTTTGAATTTTTTTGAAAATTTTGTAAAAAATATTTGATTTTTTTATTTTCAATTTTTTGAATTATTTTAACCTCTAATCTCTAATATCTAATCTCTAATCACCCCTCATAATTCCAAATCATCTAACTTCCCGGACGGTCACCCATCCTCTCACTACTCTAGCCTGAGCACGCTTAACTTTCGGCTTCTATTCTCCCTCGCTTCCAAGTCTGCACTTGTTGTTTTCCTAACAAATGTAAGCTGTCAATCCTATTAACCCTCAGCAGTTTAGCTTGAGCATTAGGTCACATGTTTCACAGTTTGAGTTTGGAAATATTATTCTAAAAAACATTTAGTAACACTAATATTTCTTGAATATGTTTGACCACGGTTTGACCATAGTTTGACCACAGTTTGACCATAGTTTGACCAGATTTGACCAAAATTCAAAAAATTGAAACAATTATTTAGTAACACTAATATTCTTTAATAATTATGTAGCAACATTAATACTTCTTGAATAAGTAGTTTGATCATAGTTTGACCAGATTTAACCAAAATTAAAAAAACTGAAATTATGTAGCAACATTAATACTTCTTGAATAAGTAACACTAATATTATTGCGTAATTATTTAGTAACACTCTATATTTCTTGAATCAGTTGTTTGACCGGTTTGACGAGATTTAACCAAAATTTTAAAAAACATAAATTAGAGCATATCTTTTTTTCCTTTTACAATTTTGTGATTTCAAAAATTGTCCTAAACCCTAAACCCGGGACTTAAAATGTCAGAAACTCTATGCTAAACAGTAAAAACTAAGGGTTTAAACCAAAAAATCTAACCCTAAACTCTGAAATCTAAACCCTAGCACTAACCGCTAAAAACGTCTAAAACGCCCAAAAACTCTATTTTCCCTTTGGAATTTTGTGATTATAAAAAATTGTCGAAACAGAAAACTTGTGATCAATGTTTTTGTTCCGTAAATTTTGATATATTATATGTATTTTTCTGAATTAGGATGATTTAGTTATGATTTTTCCAAGTTTGAAAATTGCCATATAGTCCCGATTTGTGTCTCCAACCGGGACTATAGGTTAGACCCCTTTAGTGCCGGTTCGTGGCACGAACCGGTACTAAAGGTTGGCCCTTTAGTACCAGTTTGTGCCACAAACCGGGACTAAAGGGGCTCGTGGGGCCCCGGCCTGACGTCAGCCTGCCACCACCCCTTTAATACCGGTTCGTGGGACGAACCGGTACTAAAGGTTCAACACGAAGCGGCACTAATGCATAGCCGTTCGAACCGGTACTAATGGTACCATTAGTACCGGGCCAAAATCGAACCGGTACTAATGTGTCTCATATAAGGTCCTTTTTCTACTAGTGCGCGAAAGGGTTGAGCACCCGAGTTTGGTATGGCTGCGCTCTCTGCCCTAGCACGAAGAGTCCGCCTTTCGTGACGCCGACGAAAAAGTACCTCCGGCTGCGGACCTCCGTGGGGATTTTCTTGCAGAGGAGGCGGCCTGTGCTATGGTTGAAGAAGGTCACCCGGTCATTGTCGTGGATGGAGTGCTCCAGCATGATCCACTTGCTGGGCATGAATTTGGGATCTGTGGCATCCGCGGTGGAGTCTATTGCTCGGCGCTAGTTGCTGCAGACAGCCCTGAAGGCGACATAGTGGTCGATATCGTCCGTTGCGAGGAAGGATTCACTGATCTTCCTCGTGATATCATATGGGAGGTTTTTCCAGAACACCAGGTCCGCCATGACTAGTTTCAGGTGGGTGGTGGATGGACGAGGTATTTCTTTTTGTGGGAGGCAGAGCTGCGGGCTACAATTCAATGCTTTTTGTGTGCTTGCGTATGGATGGATTGGATGGTGGCTATATATATACATATTCTTGGCGCGTCTTGCAGAAGTTTCAAACGTTGTGTGAATACGTACAACGTTTGACGCGTTCGCTGGGTGACATTTTTGGAAGAACTTGAAACCAAAACGAACGTTGAGAACAGCTAGCTGTTAGCACCCATCGTCAAGGCATGCCCGGCGCTATTACTTTCCAAAAATGAAAAAGACTAGTGTTCGCTTGCATACTGCATACACGTACTGCACTATTACTTTCCAAAAATGAAATCGCCTAGTGTGCACATGCATACTGCGTACGTATATCATTCCATATATACTATACAGCAAATGGGACTGCATTCCTATTCCATTGTATTTTACTAAACTTCAGAAAAAACAATTCAAGTTTGCAAAGTTGTCTAAACCATGTGCGCACGAGACAAAAGAAAGTGTTTGTCAAGTTTGTTTTTGAATACAGTACAGACGGAAACGCTCATACATATGCACATACGGACACCCTACCCCTATGAGCCCTTTCGAGAGACTGAGCCGGCATATCATCTTTACATTTACGAAGTCACGGTAGGCGCACCTTGTCGTCGACATGAACATCTCCTCGCACTGAAAGCGCATCGTTGGAAATTCTTAAATAAATCCAGAAATAATGCGAGCACCAAGACATGAACCCTGAAGGGCTGGGGATACCCTGTCCCTCTATCAATCCAACCACAGGTTTGACCGCAAAGTGGATGTCAAGTTAATGGTACCAAAACATGTTCTCTGTTCTTTTTTGTTAAGAAAAATGGTAGGACCTTAATATTCTATAGATTGATAGATGTATCTCTAACATCTGATCAGTGACTATCAACAGGACCAAAACATTTTCCTCATAATTGCGCTCCAAAGAGACGAGGGTTTTCCAGCCGCCTTCTGCCGATGCCAACGGATGTGCCTCGCCTCCCGTGGCCTTAGGGCCATGGAGGCGCAATGGATAATGGCCTGTTCCTGCAGGAGGGCTCCTCCTCCGTTTTTAGATGTCTTTTTTAGTCTATTTAGAGGTTGTGTCCTGCCTAGGAATATGAGATGGCGGTGGTTTTCTAAGGATGAAATAAGGTTCACTCCGCCTAGTCTCCGTCCCGATGGTCCCTCTATCGTTGACGGAGGGTGCATGGATGTGCGTCTCTAGTGAATCTCGCACGATTTAATTGGCGTTTGTCTTTGGTTGATCTGCTTGGATCCGGTCATCCTTCATCAGCATTCGTGTGTCTATAGATTAGGTCCTTCCAATCTATGCTTCTCTTCATTATTGACGATTGTCTTTCTGCTATGCTGGTCCATTGGGGCCTTAACGCGACAAATTCCTATCGGGCTACTACAACAAGATTTGCTCGTCTCCGTTGAGGAAGGGGTGATGACGACGGCGTGCCTTTGGTTCCTTTTAGTGCTTATTGTCCTGGCTTTGTGGTCCATAGACTTGGATGTAATTTCAATTACTTCTGATGTTCTTTATACTACTATAATGTTTGATGAATAGATCGGAAGTTTTTCTCAGATTTTTGTCTGATAGGTGAAATTGAGTCCATAATGAGGGTTTTAGGGGAGCGTCCAGGGTAAGGGGGGAACACTATTACTTGTGTAATGCGTGTTGTATTAAATGGGCCGGCCCAAGAAAAGTAGATGCGTGTGACGTTCGCATCATTTTGAGTGTTGGTTGTTTCAGTTTTACCTTTTCTACTCTCATGTATATTCTGAAATATTCTAGATATAAATTTTTATATTTAAAATGTTTATGCAGTGTCAAAGAAGCGTTAGTGCAACATTTCAATATATTTGATGGCATCAAATATTGTGCATGCATTTTACATAAAATGTTTGTGAATTTCCTAAATGTTTGAAAATTTTAAAACAAAAGTCGCGTTATTAAGAAAAATTGTATCATTAAAATGATGATCGTGAGACTTTAAATATAAATAATTTGAAATGTTTATACAATGTAAAACAATATTCGTCTAGTTCAAAAAAATGTCGTGACATTAAATACATGTTTAGCCTGTAATTTTTTTTAACACTTATTCAAAAATAAGTTCGAAAACATGTATTTGAAAAAAGTACATCTAGTATTTGTTTAAAGCTTACCTTTTATATAAAAAAATTACATCATGTATTGAAAAAAGTAGAAACATTTTAAAAGAAAGAAAAGAAAAGAAGTAAAATCGATAAAAACCGGTGAAAGAATCATAAAAAATGAGGGAAATCGGTGAAAGAAACGCAAAAACCGACATAGAAAAAAAAGCAAACAGCCGCGTCCGGCGCCAGGTCTTCTCACCAGCGCGGAGCTAAGTGCTTCCATTGGGCGTGGGCATAGTCATTGGGGGACAGTGTCGACTGTCAGCGCGGAGCATGGTGCTTCCACTTGGACATGGGTGGGAGCCCGTGTGAGGCCCCATGGCGGCACTTAGGAGACTCCGGGGCATATACAACTCCACTCATTATTACGTGAGAGTGTCACGAGCAGAGACCTTTACAAGCCGGAGCCTTGATTCATGTTGCCCGACGAGGACCCCGCCCTACGCCACCCCCGACAACCATTGGGGCGTCCGGAAACCAGGATAAGACCAAGGGGGAAGGAGGACGCTGGCGGCGCCCTCGGCAACTGTAGGCCCTCCGCCGGGGGGAAGGGCTCGCCGGCGCCTTCCCTGGCAGGGGACCTACCTCCGAGCAGCGCCTTGCTCCGCGCAGCGCGGGAGAGGCCCTGGCCCCGGGCTCCCCCAACACCGCTCCCAAGGCCCTTCATCCTCCTGAGGCTGGGCCGCCACCCTGGGGGCCCTGGCGGTGGCTGCGGCTTGGTTCACCTTCGAACCATGGTTAGTGCAACCGTGCTCCTGAGGTATTGGTTGTACCCAGTGGTTGTTGTCGCCAAAGGCGTTGGTGGGGCCTGCAGTGGCTCACAGTGAGCCTCGGCCTCGTGTACTTCCAACGCTGAGCCTGGCGTGGGGGATCGGCTGGGGCCCTCTCTTGATGTGTACCTTAGGTCCATTGCGATGGGCATGTAGGCTTCCGGGCTGGCCGCACCTGAGTCGCTGCCCAGTTGCCTTGCGCTGCTGCCCCCGGTGCCCAACATCATGTCCTGATGGCTGAGGGGTAGTGCCCCGGCGCTACCCCAGGGGAGACCGCTCGGGTTCGCCCTACCCCGAGGAGGCATGGTTGAAGTAGAGCGGGCTGCGCTGTGGGGTAGGCTGGCACAGAGAGGCTTTTCCGGGGCCCCAGGAGGGGGCGCGCGGGCGTAGCAAGGGTGAATGCGCGCCGCTGCCACAGCTTGCGACGTGCGCACGGCGCAGAACAGTGCCACACCCTTGCATGCGGCATCCAGCAACTCGGCGACCCATTCTAGCAGGGTATCAGGGCCGCTCTCCACCAGCCTGCATCGCAGCAGCTCTCGAGCCATGATGACCGCCGCTTGCATGTTCGCCTGCTCCCGGCGAGTGTGTGGTGTTTTCGCTGTGGCGTAGCTCGAAGACTGCGGCGGTGCGGTTGCGGCACGACGCGAGAGGTGGGGGCGCCGGTCCGCACCTCCCGCGACCGACAACACCGGGTGGAGTGCGAGCCATGAGCAGCGCGGAGTGGAGATCTTCCTCATCGGCAGGCACTGTGGGAGTGGACCGCACAACCTAGTGCTCAACACGGGCTCTCAGGGCGTCGGTCATGGTGGCGGCAGATCGATCGATGGAAGAGATGCTCCGACGCACCACGACCTGGCGCGCCAAATGTTAGATTTCGGGTTCCGCAAACCCTTGAGAGGCTCGAACTCTGGGGTGCATGCGGAGATCTCAACCTACCCAGCCTGCCAACTCGTGAACCTCATAGCCTATCGCGTCGAGCTTGAAGGGAAAGAGAAACACAGCAGTTTACCCAGGTTTGGGCCACGTTGCGGTGTAAAACCCTACTCCTGCATTGTGGTGGATTGGCCTCGAGGGGCTGAGGAAGAACTAGTATAGTGGTGAATAGCCTCAAGACGCGTGTTCTTTGATCTCAAGTGAGCTGGTGAGGTAGTAAGGGTGGAACGGATTCGATGGATCCCGATCCTCCTCTATGGTGGTGGCTAGGTCCTATTTATAGTGGCCTCGGTCCTCTTCCCAAATGTAGGCGGGAAGGGATCCCACAACAGCCAAATTTGAAGGGAGACAACAAGTACGTCTTATCCTGACTAAAGTGGTCATCGCCTGCAAAAGCCTCTGGTCGTGACGCTGCGGTGGTTTCGGCGATGACCTCCGTCCTGACGGTCTTGGTCTTGTTCCACAAGAATGGAAATCTTTGCGCCTGCTTCTTGCCTCCCTTGCACCAAAGGGGAAACGGGTACACTTCATGCCCTGGTGCCCGCCTGGAGCCCACCTGGACTTGGTCGTCATGGCTCACGTTAGCTGAGCCTCGCGAGGTGCACCTTGCATAGAAATCTCCGCTCCTCGGGAGCCATCCTGGGGAGGCCATCCCCTTGGATGTCTTGGTGTTGTCCGCCTTGCGAGGCTTGACCCCTCGCGAGGGTCTTGAGTTGTTGATACTGAAGTAGGGTCGTACTAGGCCGCTATTGGAGCCACGTCGTGGGCCGCAGACAGGCAAGTCTAGGTACCCTCGTATCCAGAACGCCGACAGGCACCTCTCCAAGTTTGGAACAATCCAAGGGTAGTGCCCATACCCGTGTACTCAAGTTTCCTTCCTTAGTGATGATGGTGATGAAGTCGTAGGCTTGTTATCGGCCTTCCAAGATTCTAACGAATTCATCTTCTTGATGATCTCAAAGAGCACGAGATTCTGTTCTTCTAGGGAGATAATTTATACAAAGCAAAGATCACTCTTTTAATCCAATTCACCACAATCAAAGATCATGAAAAATGACCAGTAAAAACTATTCTATCCACTTCACACATTGCTTTGGACACTACAGACAATAGAACATTTGAGCCAAAGAACAAAGGATGCAACAAAACCTATATAAAACTGGAATACGACATGTGAAGGAACAAGTCACTACTTGGGAAAACCCTAGTAGTAGCCCGGGTTTTGAGGCTATCAGCAGCGAGGGCAGCCACCCGACTACTACGGCGTTACAGCTAACTATTAGTAGTAGCGCGGTCTGCACCCGTGCTACTACTGTTGAGTATATCAGCAGCGCTTTTTGCGAACGCGCTACGATTAGTTAGTTGTAGCGCTTTCCTAGCCCCTCGCTACTGCTATATCATTCATCATTTCGCCCCGCTTCCTACCCTGTTTCGTTTCGGTTTCAATAAAATGCAATTTCCAGATACTAGATACTACCATATACTAGTACTCCCTCCGTTCCAAATTACTCTGTCGTGGTTTTAGTTCAAACCACGACGAGTAATTTCGAATGAAGGGAGTACTAGATAACAATTTCATGTATAGTCAACATGCATACTCAAGCGGTACAAGGTCATATCAACGACGATCATCATATGTAGTTCTAGATGATATCGACGACGATCATCATATGTAGTTCTAGATGATATCAACGACAATCATCATATGTAGTTCTAGATGATATAGCCACATACACATATGTAGTTCTAGATGATATCGAAGACAATCATCATCCTCAAGCCTAGGCGGTTGGTGTTCCTGATAGTAATTAGGACGGCCTGTCCAACACGAAGATTCTTGCCATCGAGGAATTTCTTCCACCCAACCGAATTTAAGTGCGTGCGACTGTTTGTGTCCACGCGGTAAGTGCAGGTTGTGACGGAGCCACTTGCGGTAAGGCATAGTCCAGCTGAGCCTTCTTCATCAGGCTCAATACCATAACTCACAGATAGGCTCTTTGCCAATTTCT
>NW_025232483.1:0-9637 GCF_018294505.1 Triticum aestivum | reverse complement strand
TCATCAACAATCGCAGTTTCGGCCGATTCTGGCCCGTTTCTTGGACTATAACTCAGTTTTGGGCTCACGTAGTGATTTCCACGACCGACGAACACCGGTGTGTTTATGTGTCGGTCATCAACATTTGCAGTTTGGGCCGATTTTGGCCCGCTTCATGGACTATTACTCACTGATTTCAGGTCCCTGAGCAATTTCCATGATTGACGAAACCCGGGGTGCGTTTATGTATCGTTGATCAATAACCCTAGGTTTTACCGATTCGGGGCTCTTTCATGGACTATTACTCACCGTTTTGCAGTCCCAAAGCGATTTCGATGCTTGTCGAACCCCAAGATGTGCTTACGTGCTGGTCGTCAAGACTCGCAGATTGGGCCAATTCTGGCCCGTTTCCTGGACTACTACTCAGTTTTGGGGTCCCGAAGTGATTTCCACGATTGACGAACACCGGGGTGCATTTACGTGTCTGTCACCAACACTCACAATTTTGGCCGATTCTGGTACGTTTTCTGCACTGTTACTCACCGTTGTGGGGTCCCGGAGCGATTTCCATGATTGACGATCCCTGGGGTGCGTTTACGTGCCCGTCGTCAACCCTCTCAGTTTTGGCCAATTCTGACCCGTTTCGTGAACTATTACTCACCGTTTTGGGATCCCAAAGCGATTTCCATAGTTATTGAACCCCAAGGTGCGCTTACATGTTGGTCATCAACAGTCACAGTTTTGGCCGATTCTGGCCCGTTCTGTCGACTATTACTCACTTTTTTGGGGTCCCAGAGTGATTTCCATGATTAACGAACCCCGGGGTGCGTTTACGTGTCAGACATCAACACTCGCGGTTTTTGACGATTTTGGCCCGTTTCATGGCCTATTACTCACCGTTTTTCGGTCACGAAGAGATTTCCATAGTTGTTGAACCCCAAGGTGCGCTTACGTGTTGGTCATCAACTCTCATAGTATTGGCCAATTGTGGCCCGTTTCGTGGACTATTACTGACTGTTTTGGGGTCCCGGAGTGATTTCCACGATTAACAAACCCCATGGTGCGTTTAAGTGTCGGTCATCAACACTCGTGGTTTTTGTCGATTCTGGGCCGTTTCATGGACTATTACTCACATTTTTGGGGTCCCAAAGCGATTTCCATCGATGTCGAACCCCAAGCTGCGCTTATGTATCGGTCATCAACAATCGCAGTTTCGGCCGATTCTGGCCCGTTTCTTGGACTATAACTCAGTTTTTGGCTCACGTAGTGATTTCCACGACCGACGAACACCGGTGTGTTTATGTGTCGGTCATCAACATTTGAAGTTTTGGCCAATTTTTGCCCGTTTCATGGACTATTACTCACTGATTTCAGGCCCCTGAGCAATTTCCATGATTGACGAAACCCGGGGTGCGTTTATGTATTGTTGATCAATAACCCTAGGTTTTACCAATTCAGGGCTCTTTCATGGACTATTACTCACCGATTTGCAGTCCCAAGGAGATTTCGATGCTTGTCGAACCCCAAGATGTGCTTACGTGCTGGTCGTCAAGACTCGCAGATTGTGCCGATTCTGGCCCGTTTCCTGGACTATTACTCAGTTTTGGGGTCCCGAAGTGATTTCCATGATTGACGAACACCGGGGTGCATTTACGTGTCGGTCACCAACACTCACAATTTTGGCTGATTTTGGTACGTTTTCTGCACTGTTACTCACCGTTGTGGGGTCCTGGAGCGATTTCCATGATTGGCGATCCCTGGGGTGCGTTTACGTGCCCGTCGTCAACCCTCACAGTTTTGGCCAATTCTGACCCGTTTCGTGAACTATTACTCACCGTTTTGGGATCCCAAAGCGATTTCCATAGTTATTGAACCCCAAGGTGCGCTTACATGTTGGTCATCAACAGTCACAGTTTTGGCCGATTCTGGCCCGTTCTGTCGACTATTACTCACTTTTTTGGGGTCCTAGAGTGATTTCCATGATTAACGAACCCCGGGGTGCGTTTACATGTCAGACATCAACACTCGCGGTTTTTGACGATTCTGGCCCGTTTCATGGACTATTACTCACCGTTTTGCGGTCACGAAGAGATTTCCATAGTTGTTGAACCGCAAGGTGCGCTTACGTGTTGGTCATCAACTCTCATAGTATTGGCCAATTCTGGCCCGTTTCGTGGACTATTACTGACTGTTTTGGGGTCCCGGAGTGATTTCCACGATTAACAAACCCCATGGTGCGTTTAAGTGTCGGTCATCAACACTCGTGGTTTTTGTCGATTCTGGGCCGTTTCATGGACTATTACTCACATTTTTGGGGTCCCAAAGCGATTTCCATGGATGTCGAACCCCAAGCTGCGCTTATGTATCGGTCATCAACAATCGCAGTTTCGGCCGATTCTGGCCCGTTTCTTGGACTATAACTCGGTTTTTGGCTCACGTAGTGATTTCCTCGACCGACGAACACCGGTGTGTTTATGTGTCGGTCATCAACATTTGAAGTTTTGGCCGATTTTTGCCCGTTTCATGGACTATTACTCACTGATTTCAGGCCCCTGAGCAATTTCCATGATTGACGAAACCCGGGGTGCATTTATGTATTGTTGATCAATAACCCTAGGTTTTACCAATTCAGGGCTCTTTCATGGACTATTACTCACCGATTTGCAGTCCCAAGGAGATTTCGATGCTTGTCGAACCCCAAGATGTGCTTACGTGCTGGTCGTCAAGACTCGCAGATTGTGCCGATTCTGGCCCGTTTCCTGGACTATTACTCAGTTTTCGGGTCCCGAAGTGATTTCCATGATTGACGAACACCGGGGTGCATTTACGTGTCGGTCACCAACACTCACAATTTTGGCTGATTCTGGTACGTTTTTTGCACTGTTACTCACCGTTGTGGGGTCCTGGAGCGATTTCCATGATTGGCGATCCCTGGGGTGCGTTTACGTTCCCGTCGTCAACCCTCACAGTTTTGGCCAATTCTGACCCGTTTCGTGAACTATTACTCACCGTTTTGGGATCCCAAAGCGATTTCCATAGTTATTGAACCCCAAGGTGCGCTTACATGTTGGTCATCAACAGTCACAGTTTTGGCCGATTTTGGCCCGTTCTGTCGACTATTACTCACTTTTTTGGGGTCCTAGAGTGATTTCCATGATTAACGAACCCCGGGGTGCGTTTACGTGTCAGACATCAACACTCGCGGTTTTTGACGATTCTGGCCCGTTTCATGGACTATTACTCACCGTTTTGCGGTCACGAAGAGATTTCCATAGTTGTTGAACCGCAAGGTGCGCTTACGTGTTGGTCATCAACTCTCATAGTATTGGCCAATTCTGGCCCGTTTCGTGGACTATTACTGACTGTTTTGGGGTCCCGGAGTGATTTCCACGATTAACAAACCCCATGGTGCGTTTAAGTGTCGGTCATCAACACTCGTGGTTTTTGTCGATTCTGGGCCGTTTCATGGACTATTACTCACATTTTTGGGGTCCCAAAGCGATTTCCATGGATGTCGAACCCCAAGGTGCGCTTATGTATCGGTCATCAACAATCGCAGTTTCGGCCGATTCTGGCCCGTTTCTTGGACTATAACTCAGTTTTGGGCTCACGTAGTGATTTCCACGACCGACGAACACCGGTGTGTTTATGTGTCGCTCATCAACATTTGCAGTTTGGGCCGATTTTGGCCCGCTTCATGGACTATTACTCACTGATTTCAGGTCCCTGAGCAATTTCCATGATTGACGAAACCCGGGGTGCGTTTATGTATCGTTGATCAATAACCCTAGGTTTTACCGATTCGGGGCTCTTTCATGGACTATTACTCACCGTTTTGCAGTCCCAAAGCGATTTCGATGCTTGTCGAACCCCAAGATGTGCTTACGTGCTGGTCGTCAAGACTCGCAGATTGGGCCAATTCTGGCCCGTTTCCTGGACTACTACTCAGTTTTGGGGTCCCGAAGTGATTTCCACGATTGACGAACACCGGGGTGCATTTACGTGTCGGTCACCAACACTCACAATTTTGGCCGATTCTGGTACGTTTTCTGCACTGTTACTCACCGTTGTGGGGTCCCGGAGCGATTTCCATGATTGACGATCCCTGGGGTGCGTTTACGTGCCCGTCGTCAACCCTCTCAGTTTTGGCCAATTCTGACCCGTTTCGTGAACTATTACTCACTGTTTTGGGATCCCAAAGCGATTTCCATAGTTATTGAACCCGAAGGTGCGCTTACATGTTGGTCATCAACAGTCACAGTTTTGGCCGATTCTGGCCCGTTCTGTCGACTATTACTCACTTTTTTGGGGTCCCAGAGTGATTTCCATGATTAACGAACCCCGGGGTGCGTTTACGTGTCAGACATCAACACTCGCGGTTTTTGACGATTTTGGCCCGTTTCATGGACTATTACTCACCGTTTTGCGGTCACGAAGAGATTTCCATAGTTGTTGAACCCCAAGGTGCGCTTACGTGTTGGTCATCAACTCTCATAGTATTGGCCAATTCTGGCGCGTTTCGTGGACTATTACTGACTGTTTTGGGGTCCCGGAGTGATTTCCACGATTAACAAACCCATGGTGCGTTTAAGTGCCGGTCATCAACACTCGTGGTTTTTGTCGATTCTGGGCCGTTTCATGGACTATTACTCACATTTTTGGGGTCCCAAAGCGATTTCCATGGATGTCGAACCCCAAGGTGCGCTTATGTATCGTTCATCAACAATCGCAGTTTCGGCCGATTCTGGCCCGTTTCTTGGACTATAACTCAGTTTTGGGCTCACGTAGTGATTTCCACGACCGACGAACACCGGTGTGTTTATGTGTCGGTCATCAACATTTGCAGTTTGGGCCGATTTTGGCCCGCTTCATGGACTATTACTCACTGATTTCAGGTCCCTGAGCAATTTCCATGATTGACGAAACCCGGGGTGCGTTTATGTATCGTTGATCAATAACCCTAGGTTTTACCGATTCGGGGCTCTTTCATGGACTATTACTCACCGTTTTGCAGTCCCAAAGCGATTTCGATGCTTGTCGAACCCCAAGATGTGCTTACGTGCTGGTCGTCAAGACTCGCAGATTGGGCCAATTCTGGCCCGTTTCCTGGACTATTACTCAGTTTTGGGGTCCCGAAGTGATTTCCACGATTGACAAACACCGGGGTGCATTTACGTGTCGGTCACCAACACTCACAATTTTGGCCGATGCTGGTACGTTTTCTGCACTGTTACTCACCGTTGTGGGGTCCCGGAGCGATTTCCATGATTGACGATCCCTGGGGTGCGTTTACGTGCCCGTCGTCAACCCTCTCAGTTTTGCCCAATTCTGACCCGTTTCGTGAACTATTACTCACCGTTTTGGGATCCCAAAGCGATTTCCATAGTTATTGAACCCCAAGGTGCGCTTACATGTTGGTCATCAACAGTCACAGTTTTGGCCGATTCTGGCCCGTTCTGTCGACTATTACTCACTTTTTTGGGGTCCCAGAGTGATTTCCATGATTAACGAACCCCGGGGTGCGTTTACGTTCAGACATCAACACTCGCGGTTTTTGACGATTTTGGCCCGTTTCATGGCCTATTACTCACCGTTTTGCGGTCACGAATAGATTTCCATAGTTGTTGAACCCCAAGGTGCGCTTACGTGTTGGTCATCAACTCTCATAGTATTGGCCAATTCTGGCCCGTTTCGTGGACTATTACTGACTGTTTTGGGGTCCCGGAGTGATTTCCACTGTTAACAAACCCCATGGTGCGTTTAAGTGTCGGTCATCAACACTCGTGGTTTTTGTCGATTCTGGGCCGTTTCATGGTCTATTACTCACATTTTTGGGGTCCCAAAGCGATTTCCATGGATGTCGAACCCCAAGGTGCGCTTATGTATCGGTCATCAACAATCGCAGTTTCGGCCGATTCTGGCCCGTTTCTTGGACTATAACTCAGTTTTGGGCTCACGTAGTGATTTCCACGACCGACGAACACCGGTGTGTTTATGTGTCGGTCATCAACATTTGCAGTTTTGGCCGATTTTGGCCCGCTTCATGGACTATTACTCACTGATTTCAGGTCCCTGAGCAATATCCGTGATTGAAGAAACCCGGGGTGCGTTTATGTATCGTTGATCAATAACCCTAGGTTTTACCGATTCAAGGCTCTTTCATGGACTATTACTCACCGTTTTGCAGTCCCAAAGCGATTTCGATGCTTGTCGAACCCCAAGATGTGCTTACGTGTTGGTCGTCAAGACTCGCAGATTGGGCCGATTCTGGCCCGTTTCCTGGACTATTACTCAGTTTTGGGGTCCCGAAGTGATTTCCACGATTGATGAACACCGGGGTGCATTTACGTGTCGGTCATCAACACTCACAATTTTGGCCGATTCTGGTACGTTTTCTGCACTGTTACTCACCGTTGTGGGGTCCCGGAGCGATTTCCATGATTGACGATCCCTGGGGTGCGTTTACGTGCCCGTCGTCAACCCTCACAGTTTTGGCCAATTCTGACCCGTTTCGTGAACTATTACTCACCGTTTTGGGATCCCAAAGCGATTTCCATAGTTATTGAACCCCAAGGTGCGCTTACATGTTGGTCATCAACAGTCACAGTTTTGGCCGATTCTGGCCCGTTCTGTTGACTATTACTCACTTTTTTGGGGTCCCAGAGTGATTTCCATGATTAACGAACCCCGGGGTGCGTTTACGTGTCAGACATCAACACTCACGGTTTTTGACGATTCTGGCCCGTTTCATGGACTATTACTCACCGTTTTGCGGTCACGAAGAGATTTCCATAGTTGTTGAACCCCAAGGTGCGCTTACGTGTTGGTCATCAACTCTCCTAGTATTGGCCAATTCTGGCCCGTTTCGTGGACTATTACTGACTGTTTTGGGGTCCCGGAGTGATTTCCACGATTAACAAACCCCATGGTGCGTTTAAGTGTCGGTCATCAACACTCGTGGTTTTTGTCGATTCTGGGCCGTTTCATGGACTATTACTCACATTTTTGGGGTCCCAAAGCGATTTCCATGGATGTCGAACCCCAAGCTGCGCTTATGTATCGGTCATCAACAATCGCAGTTTCGGCCGATTCTGGCCCGTTTCTTGGACTATAACTCAGTTTTTGGCTCACGTAGTGATTTCCACGACCGACGAACACCGGTGTGTTTCTGTGTCGGTCATCAACATTTGAAGTTTTGGCCGATTTTGGCCCGTTTCATGGACTATTACTCACTGATTTCAGGTCCCTGAGCAATTTCCATGATTGACGAAACCCGGGGTGCGTTTATGTATCGTTGATCAATAACCCTAGGTTTTACCGATTCAGGGCTCTTTCATGGACTATTACTCACCGTTTTGCAGTCCCAAAGAGATTTCGATGCTTGTCGAACCCCAAGATGTGCTTACGTGCTGGTCGTCAAGACTCGCAGATTGTGCCGATTCTGGCCCGTTTCCTAGACTATTACTCAGTTTTGGGGTCCCGAAGTGATTTCCATGATTGACGAACACCGGGGTGCATTTACGTGTCGGTCACCAACACTCACAATTTTGGCTAATTCTAGTACGTTTTCTGCACTGTTACTCACCGTTGTGGGGTCCTGGAGCGATTTCCATGATTGACGATCCCTGGGGTGCGTTTACGTGCCCGTCGTCAACCCTCACAGTTTTGGCCAATTCTGACCCGTTTCGTGAACTATTACTCACCGTTTTGGGATCCCAAAGCGATTTCCATAGTTATTGAACCCCAAGGTGCGCTTACATGTTGGTCATCAACAGTCACAGTTTTGGCCGATTCTGGCCCGTTCTGTCGACTATTACTCACTTTTTTGGGGTCCCAGAGTGATTTCCATGATTAATGAACCCCGGGGTGCGTTTACGTGTCAGACATCAACACTCACGGTTTTTGACGATTCTGGCCCGTTTCATGGACTATTACTCACCGTTTTGCGGTCACGAAGAGATTTCCATAGTTGTTGAACCGCAAGGTGCGCTTACGTGTTGGTCATCAACTCTCATAGTATTGGCCAATTCTGGCCCGTTTCGTGGACTATTACTGACTGTTTTGGGGTCCCGGAGTGATTTCCACGATTAACAAACCCCATGGTGCGTTTAAGTGTTGGTCATCAACACTCGTGGTTTTTGTCGATTCTGGGCCGTTTCATGGACTATTACTCACATTTTTGGGGTCCCAAAGCGATTTCCATGGATGTCGAACCCCAAGCTGCGCTTATGTATCGGTCATCAACAATCGCAGTTTCGGCCGATTCTGGCCCGTTTCTTGGACTATAACTCAGTTTTTGGCTCACGTAGTGATTTCCACGACCGACGAACACCGGTGTGTTTATGTGTCGGTCATCAACATTTGAAGTTTTGGCCGATTTTTGCCCGTTTCATGGACTATTACTCACTGATTTCAGGCCCCTGAGCAATTTCCATGATTGACGAAACCCGGGGTGCATTTATGTATTGTTGATCAATAACCCTAGGTTTTACCAATTTAGGGCTCTTTCATGGACTATTACTCACCGATTTGCAGTCCCAAGGAGATTTCGATGCTTGTCGAACCCCAAGATGTGCTTACGTGCTGGTCGTCAAGACTCGCAGATTGTGCCGATTCTGGCCCGTTTCCTGGACTATTACTCAGTTTTGGGGTCCCGAAGTGATTTCCATGATTGACGAACACCGGGGTGCATTTACGTGTCGGTCACCAACACTCACAATTTTGGCTGATTTTGGTACGTTTTCTGCACTGTTACTCACCGTTGTGGGGTCCTGGAGCGATTTCCATGATTGGCGATCCCTGGGGTGCGTTTACGTGCCCGTCGTCAACCCTCACAGTTTTGGCCAATTCTGACCCGTTTCGTGAACTATTACTCACCGTTTTGGGATCCCAAAGCGATTTCCATAGTTATTGAACCCCAAGGTGCGCTTACATGTTGGTCATCAACAGTCACAGTTTTGGCCGATTCTGGCCCGTTCTGTCGACTATTACTCACTTTTTTGGGGTCCTAGAGTGATTTCCATGATTAACGAACCCCGGGGTGCGTTTACGTGTCAGACATCAACACTCGCGGTTTTTGACGATTCTGGCCCGTTTCATGGACTATTACTCACCGTTTTGCGGTCACGAAGAGATTTCCATAGTTGTTGAACCGTAAGGTGCGCTTACGTGTTGGTCATCAACTCTCATAGTATTGGCCAATTCTGGCCCGTTTCGTGGACTATTACTGACTGTTTTGGGGTCCCGGAGTGATTTCCACGATTAACAAACCCCATGGTGCGTTTAAGTGTCGGTCATCAACACTCGTGGTTTTTGTCGATTCTGGGCCGTTTCATGGACTATTACTCACATTTTTGGGGTCCCAAAGCGATTTCCATGGATGTCGAACCCCAAGGTGCGCTTATGTATCGGTCATCAACAATCGCAGTTTCGGCCGATTCTGGCCCGTTTCTTGGACTATAACTCAGTTTTGGGCTCACGTAGTGATTTCCACGACCGACGAACACCGGTGTGTTTATGTGTCGGTCATCAACATTTGCAGTTTGGGCCGATTTTGGCCCGCTTCATGGACTATTACTCACTGATTTCAGGTCCCTGAGCAATTTCCATGATTGACGAAACCCGGGGTGCGTTTATGTATCGTTGATCAATAACCCTA
>NW_025232482.1:0-9641 GCF_018294505.1 Triticum aestivum | reverse complement strand
CGTCACATCCGTGACCCCACTATCTATCTTAGGGTTTTTAGGGTCTAGGGTGCGTGCGGTGGGGGTGGAAACAGAATAACCGCATTGCGTCCTGTCAAATCCTAGCGCGCAGCAATGCGGTAGCACGAGGCCGAGCAGGGGGGACCTGTCGTGGAATTGTCACGGCAGATGTCCTCGAGCTAGGACTTAGTCGTGGAGCCATCGCAGCTAGGAAACTTGAAGGGGTTATGCGGGACAAGGAACACGAGGGTTTATACTGGTTCGGCCCCTTACGGTGAAGGTAAAGCCTACGTCCAGTTCGAGGTGTTATTGATTTGGGTTACAATCTCCAGGGAGCTAAACAGCTATGCCCGGCTCTCGGAGAGATTGTCGTCGTCGGCAAACCGCTGCCGGGTCGTCCCTTTATATAGGGAGGCTGACGCCCAGCAGCCCTTAGAGTCCCGGCCGGCTCATAAGAGTGTCCGGCTCGGGCTCTAAAACAATACTTGCCTTACACTACAAGTCTACTATAACAATGATTGTAACTACGGGCTTTAAGCCATATCCGGGTCTCAGCCCATCTCTAGCCCATTATCCTGAAACTTAGCTCCGGGCTTCTGGTAATGATCCTTGGAGTAACCCGGCCCTCCTGGCGGGTGACCCCCAGGTCTATATCCTCAACATTAGGCCCCAGATTGACTTGAGCCGGCTCGTGTCAATCTTCAGCTCCGCAGTCAGAAAAAAATCTCCGGCTTATCATTCATGTGAAGGTCATAACCCGGAGTGACGTCATCCTTCGGACTCCGGGTAATCCGCCGTGACGTCATCCTCCACTAAGTCCGTTTGTTACTCCGCCAGATCCGCAACGGATCTTTGCTTTTACTGACCTTCCGAGAATCGAGGCGCCGTGAGGGGGGAGATAACCACGCCGTGGCCTCCTCAAATCCCGCGCCCGCTTATGACTCGGCCTTATAAATAGGCCGGCCCGGCACTCTCTTCTTCACATTCTCCTTCTTCTTCCTCGCACTGCCATTCCTCTGCCCGAGCTTCTGCCGCCGCCGCCGTCGCACCCCTGGTCTTCCTCAACCCGGCCGCTGCATCAACCTGACTCGGACCAGATAACGTCGGCGACCTCCGCTCTTCTCCAGCTCCGGTGAGTCCCCTCTGCCTTACTAGCATAGATCTAGGACAGAGTTCATCTGTGTTCTTCATGTTCATCACTGTTACCGCAAGTTTCGGTAACCCCTGTAGCCACTGCCCCCGTTGATCCTTAGGCTTGTGTAGAACCACCGCGGTAGATATCTGAGGTTCATTTCTTCTGCAAGAACACCTCTTGTTACTGCATAAGGACTGGGTTCCATCTCAAGAACCTCCCCTGCTTCTGTTTTTTAGGTGTAGAAAACTTTCTCCGCTCCGACTACTTTGATCCAAAAAAGTTACTGTAATATGTGAAATCTGTTTACCACACTTAGTAAAAACTGCAGTCCTTGAATCTTAGCGGCTTATATTTCCGACTTAGAGAAAACACGCACCGTAGAACTTTCTGGTTTAAAGAGAATCATGCTCTGTAGTATCTTCCGACTTAACCGCAGTAAGCCGTAGACGACCAACTTATCCTAAAAGCCCCGACGGCTTAGATAACCCACCGTATCAATACATACCATTAGTCCCCTTCATAAGCCGTCATTGTAACTTGAATGATATACTCCGGCTTATAATTAACCCGGACACTTTTCTCTTCCTCGTAGACCACCAACCGTCACCATGCCTCCCAAGGCTCCCATCACTTGCAACTGGATGAAATCCAGCGTCACCGAAGAGGCCCTGGCCAACTTCGTTAAGTCCGGATATCTGCCTAAGAAGGAAGTGATGTCCTACCGTGCCCCTGACCCGTCCGAAGAAAGGCCACAGCCGAGAGACGGGGAGGTAGTGATCTTTGCCGACCATATGAGCCGGGGCTTCGCACCGCCCGGCTCAAAATTCTTCCGGGACGTGCTCAACTTCTTTGATCTTCGGCCTCAGGATATAGGACCCAATTCCATATCCAACATCTGCAACTTCCAAGTTTTTTGTGAAGTATATCTTGGAGAAGAGCCGAGTCTGCTGCTCTTTAGAGAGCTGTTCTATTTGAACCGCCAAACCGAGTGCGCAAACGGTCCAAGTCTAGAGTTAGGCGGCATCTCCATCCAACGGCGCAGGGATTGTCTGTTACCTTACGCAGAACCGCCAAGTCACCCCAAGGACTGGAACATGACTTGGTTCTACTGCCAAGACACGTCCCCGGCTGATGAGAGCCCGCTGCCCGGCTTTCGCCCAACGCGCCTGGAGCCAACTCATCCATTATCCGACAAACTGACTGCCGCAGAACGCCAGCCTCTGCTTCCAACGATCAACAAGATCAAAGCCCTGCTAGGCAATGGTCTGAACGGAATTGACCTGGTCCGGGTCTGGATCTCATGGCGGGTGATCCCATTGAGCCGCCGCCCCGGCTTAATGTGTGAGTACACCGGGCGAAAGGATGACCCGCAGAGGCACAGTCGCAATGATCTTCCAGAAGACGTTGCTGAAGAAGAGACCAAGGCTCTTTTAAACGAGAGCCTGGCAGACTGTGGAAGAACCGGGCTAGCCCCGTTCTGCAAGACCAATCCAGCCCCAGTGGTAAGCCGCTGACTTTAACCTTTCCATTTTGTTTTACCTGTCATCTTACTAAGAACTCATTATTGTATTTCTCAGGCTGATGATAAATTCTGGCGGGTCAAGTATGACCACGAGGCGGCCAAGAAGGCCAGGAAGGCGAAGAAAGCCGCCAAGAGAGCCACCCCTCGCAAAAAGGGAAACAGACCCACTGCTTCGGAGCTGCTGCAATTAAGCGATAGCTCCGAGTCAGAGGTAACCCTTAAATCTTTTAAATTCTTGCAGTATATGTTGTCTGATGCTGTCCGCCTTATCAACACTTGCTTATTGACAGGATGACACCGGCGCCAGTAACCCGGCGGTCGAAGAGGTAACATCACTTTCCTCCGGCTCGGAGCCTTTACCACAGCTGAATGTCCGAAGGGTAACCCGGAAAGTAAGCTTTTCCCATCCATTAGCTCACCGAGACCCTCAATTTCTTTTGAAGCAGCAGGTTCACGAGAGCCGGCGTCACACCCGGGCCCGCAAGGACACCGACCTCTCCACTGGGTTACCCGACGCAACGAGAAAACGCCGCACTGAGGTTTTTTCTCACCTGTACCCTTTTCATCCGTTGGCGGGTGTCATCCGTCAGCCACTCAACTCTTCTGACTCCAATTACCAGGAGACCTCCCCCTCCTCGGGTGACTCCATGCAGTCAAGTCTGCCGGCCTTCAAGACCGCCCCCGGGTAACAACAATCTCCTTACATTATCTGTCTGTACTTACCCTTTGTATGCCTAACACTTCTGCCTTTTCAGTGCCCAGGCAAAGCTCACCAAAAGAGTAAAGAAGACCAGGTCAGCCGGAGTGCCCGACTTGCCTGAGCCGGAGACGACGGCTCAAGAGCCGCCAGTCGCCTCCGCCCCTGAAGCCACCATTCCCATGGATACGGCGCCTGAAGCCCCTGCCCCGACCACCAAGACAACGACCGAAACATTAGCTAACCCGGAGGCCTCCGGCTCAGCCCCACTAGCTAACGACCCGGACGTGGTAATTACCCGGACGGAGTTTGTTGAGCCGGGGAGGCCGACCGCGCTGGCCAAATGCTCCGCGAGGGGGGAGTTGCTACAACCCCACCGGGTGAATCTGGATCTCTCCAGCTACACCGACTTAAGTATTGGAGAACTCGTCTCAGGCTATATCAGCCAGGTTCACAAGAGCCGGGACGCCGAGATCGCCATGGTCAACCAGATCCAACACAAATCTGAGGTAACCTTCTGCTGTTCTCTTACTTTCCGCATAGTGATCCTTGCCATTCTAGCCCCCAAGTCTAGGACTTATACTTGAATATGTTGTAGACTTTAGATTCCGGCTTACTGAACTGAGCCGGCCGTACATAGATAGATACGTTCAATATGCATTAGCCCCCAAGTGCCAAGTGTCTTTGCTTGGAAAGCACTTGGGACTTTATAGGATGACTGTTAATAACCCGGAAATATATGCAGGCTGTTGGCAAGAAATTAGAGTCAGACCTGGCGGATCTCAAGAGCCGGCTGAAGGCACAAGAGATGGAGACCCGGAAGGCAAATGCCAAGTTTGTCTCCAGCATCGCCGCTCAGGAGAAGTTGAAGACTGAATTCGACGCTGAGCGGAAGGCCTGGGCTGAGGAGAAAACTGCACTGGTGACCCGGGCAGAACAGGCGGAGAAGGCCCTTACTGAGAAGACCGCTGAGCTCTCCGGTCTAAAGCGCCAAGTGTCCCAAATGGTAGCTGCCATCTTCGGTAAGTCGCCTCACCGGCTTTCATTCACGTTGGAATGTTTACATCTCTTAACTCATCCTTACCACCGGGTCATCTGATGTTGTTAAACAGGTTCCAGAAGCGCCAACTTGAACCAGAGCGTGGTCACCAAGTTAAAGGCCGTGTACACCCTGGTGGAACAGCTCTACACCGGGTCACAGCGGGCTTTAGCTGTGGTGGCCCTGTCGAATGAAGTGCCGACTCATCTGGCCGAAGTCCTGCGCCGGCTCACAGTTCTGCCGCAGCGGATCCAGGAGCTACGACGAGCATCCGCGAGATCCGGAGCAATCGCCGCACTGAGCCGAGCCAAAGCCTTCTTGCCGGAGCTAGACCCGGCAGACATCGCCCTGGGTTATCCCAGCCTGAAAGAAGACGGCTCAGCGTTCGACCAGAAGGACTTCGCGGCTTGTGTGAAGGCTGTGCGCCCGGTGGCCACCATCATCGGGAACGACACCGATTTAACCAAGTATCAGCCGGGATACAACGCGGAGAATCAGAGGATTCCAACCCCTCGCTATGAAGCCATCAATCTGATTCCTCCGGCTCGCCAGCACACCTTCGCCCCGGAGATTAACCCGGACGGGTTAATTGATGAAGAAGCTCAGTTCGAAGCTCTCAGTGGCATCAACTGGAAGTCGTCGACCTTCGAAGCCTTGGGATCAGCCGGAGCAGAAGATGAACCGGGGACTTCGACTCAGCAGGCGTCATAAACCGGCTAGCAGCTCACCAAACAACGCTCCAACCTTGAAACTTTGAAAGATTTTTGTAATAGAATAGGTGCAACAATTTATCTCTGCCGTGCCCTCGTGCACGTAATGAATGCTGAAATCCTTTGAAGTCATTCTTTTTGATGCTCCTCCGGGTTATAATTATCCTTCGTACTTCTCAACCTTTCTTAAAAAAGTACCTTTAAGTATCTGCATAAGAAGGCCAATCACACGTCACAAGGCGGCTTACCGCCCTGAGGATCAGGTGTCTGAGATGGGTACCCCGGAAATTCAAACCAAAAAGACTGGTCTTTAACTATATTCTGAACACAGCCGTGATAACACACTCAACAGCTTGTAAGCATACTTCCGGGTTAAATAACCCGGGTAGCACGGTTAATATTTGAACTCGAATTTACTTGTCTTGATGACATCCATGATGCTCAACTAACAAGATAAACCAAAATTAAGCCGGCAAGTGAAACCCGGCAGTACATACTTTGACATGATCAGAGTAAACTTGTGGTAAAATGTAAAAATTTAAGGACTTCCGGTTCGAATACGACCAGAACCTCGGTCCAAAGGGGTTAAGCTAAGATTCGGATACGATCATATAGCCCCTAGTGGGTTCGGCGATGCCAATCAAGAGGGTATCGACAGCTATGTTCTCTTGGGTTCGAATACGACCCATGTTTGAACAGGAAGCCCCCAAGTGATTCTGAAAATTGTTTAACGACGCTGATTCGAATACGATCCGCGTCGGTTCTCAGAGGGGTTACACTATGATTCAAATATGACCAAAGGCAACCTCCCAATGAGCTCGGCACTTTGCCGATCAAATGGGTATCGACAGCTATGTTCTCTTTGGTTCGAATACGACCCATGTGTGAACAGGAAGCCCCCAAGTGACTCTATTGCTTACAGCTAGATTCGAAGACGATCATAATCCGGATCTTCTGTAAGTCAGCATGTAAAAAACAACACCCATATTTGGGAGAGAGCAAAGGACAGAGGTCCTGCTTTATTACTTTATCATAATATATACATGGCTGAGATAAATATGTACATCACAAGAGCCGGTAGCTCAAGTGTAGTAAGGCCGAAGCTGAGCTATGTTCCACGGCCGACGGGTCTCCTCCTCAGATTTACGCGAGTCCTTATGCTCCCGGATATCAATGAGGTAATATGACCCGTTGTGCAAGTTCTTACTGACCACAAAAGGCCCTTCCCAAGGCGGGGATAACTTGTGTGCATCTGTTTGATCCTGGATGAGTCGGAGCACCAGGTCGCCTTCTTGGAAGACCCGGGATTTGACCCGGCGGCTATGATAACGGCGCAGGTCCTGTTGGTAAATCGCTGAACGGGCGGCTGCCACATCACGCTGTTCGTCCAACAAGTCCAGAGCATCTTGGCGCGCCTGTTCATTATCCGTCTCAACATAAGCCGCCACACGAGGTGAATCATGACGGATGTCGCTGGGGAGAACTGCTTCCGCTCCATAAACCATGAAGAAAGGCGTGAAGCCTGTAGACCTGTTAGGAGTAGTGTTGATGCTCCATAAGACGGAGGGCAACTCCTCCACCCAACAACCCGGCGTCCGTTGCAAAGGGACCGAGAGCCGGGGTTTGATGCACTTCAGAATCTCCTGGTTAGCTCTCTCAGCTTGACCATTGGATTGGGGGTGTGCCACTGAAGAAACATCAAGCCGGATATGCTCTCTGTGACAAAACTCCTCCATAGCGCCTTTGGACAGATTAGCGCCATTGTCTGTTATGATGCTGTGTGGAAAGCCGAAGCGGAAGATCACCTTTTTCATAAACTGAACCGCCGTGGCTGCATCACACTTGCTAACTGGCTCAGCTTCCACCCACTTCGTGAATTTGTCCACTGCCACCAAGAGGTGGGTCTTCTTATCCTTGGACCGTTTAAAAGGCCCGACCATATCAAGCCCCCAGACCGCAAAGGGCCAAGTGATCGGGATCATCCTCAATTCCTGAGCCGGCACATGAGCCCGTCGTGAGAACCTTTGGCAGCCGTCGCATTTACTGACCAAGTCCTCTGCATCAGCGTGAGCCGTCAGCCAATAAAAACCATGACGGAAAGCCTTGGCCACAAGAGATTTTGAACCGGCATGATGGCCACAATCCCCTTCATGGATTTCGCGCAAGATCTCTTGACCTTCCTCAGGGGAGATACAACGCTGGAATGCCCCTGAAATACTGCGATGATGCAACTCGCCATCGATAACAATCATTGACTTAGCCCGCCGGGTTATTTGCCTGGCCAGAATTTCATCCTCAGGCAACTCTCCCCGGGTTATATAAGCCAGATATGGCATTGTCCAGTCTGGTATGATATGCAGAGCCGCCACCAGTCGTGCCTCCGGGTCAGGGATAGCCAAGTCCTCCTCTGTAGGCAACTTAACCGAAGGGTTATATAGGACATCCAGGAAAGTGTTAGGCGGCACCGGCTTTCGCTGAGAGCCTAGCCGGCTTAACGCGTCAGCCGCCTCGTTCCGCCTGCGATCGATATGCTCCACTTGGTATCCCTGGAAGTGCCCGGCAATGGCATCAACCTCGCGGCGATAAGCCGCCATTAGAGGATCCTTAGAATCCCAGGTGCCAGATACTTGTTGAGCCACCAAGTCCGAGTCACCAAAACACCTCACCCGGCTTAAGCTCATTTCCTTAGCCACCCGAAGACCGTGGAGCAAAGCCTCGTATTCCGCCGCATTATTAGTGCAAGGAAACATCAACCGTAGCACATAATGGAACTTGTCACCTTTAGGGGAAGCCAAGACAACACCAGCCCCCGAGCCCTCCAGCTGCCTGGACCCATCAAAGTGAATAGTCCAATAAGTGTTATCCGGCTTTTGCTCGGGTACTTGTGACTCTGTCCAATCATTGATGAAATCCACCAAGGCCTGAGACTTGACAGCAGTGCGTGGCACATATTTAAGGTCATGAGGTCCAAGCTCTATAGCCCACTTAGCAATTCTCCCTGTAGCCTCTCTGTTTTGGATAATATCACCAAGAGGGGCGGAACTGACCACAGTAATGGGATGACCCTGAAAATAATGCTTAAGCTTTCGGCTCGCCATAAACACCCCATACACGAGCTTCTGCCAATGTGGATACCTCTGCTTGGACTCAATGAGCACCTCACTGATATAATAAACCGGCCGCTGAACCGGATGCTCCTTTCCCGCCTCCTTGCGCTCCACCACAATAGCCACGCTGACGGCTCGTGCGTTTGCCGCCACGTACAGCAGCAAGGGCTCCTTATCAACCGGAGCAGCAAGGACAGGGGGCTCTGCCAGTTGCTTTTTCAAATCCTCAAAAGCGGTATTAGCTGCATCATTCCAGATGAAGTTGTCAGTTTTCTTCATCAACTGATATAAGGGCATAGCCTTCTCACCCAACCGACTTATAAACCGGCTTAAAGCAGCGATGCGACCCGCCAAACGCTGAACGTCATTTATGCACGCCGGCTTAACCAAGGAAGTGACGGCCTTGATCTTCTCCGGGTTAGCCTCAATGCCTCTGTCAGAAACCAAGAAACCCAATAGCTTGCCCGCAGGAACACCAAAAACACATTTGGCCGGGTTAAGCATCATCTTGTAGACCCGGAGATTATCGAAGGTTTCCCTTAAGTCATCTATCAGGGTTTCCTCCTTGATGGACTTAACCACAATATCGTCCACGTACGCGTGAACATTGCGCCCGATCTGTTTATGGAGACAATTCTGTACACAACGCTGGTAAGTCGCCTGCGCACACTTGAGCCCAAAGGGCATAGAGACATAGCAGAAGGCTCCAAAGGGAGTGATGAACGCCGTCTTTTCCTGGTCCTTAACTGCCATCTTAATCTGATGATACCCGGAATAAGCATCCAAGAAACTTAAGCGTGCACAACCTGCCGTAGCATCAATGATTTGATCGATACGGGGGAGAGCAAAAGGATCAGCCGGGCACGCCTTGTTCAAGTCCGTGTAGTCCACACACATCCGCCAGGTGCCATTCTTTTTAAGTACAAGCACCGGGTTAGCCAACCACTATGGGTGAAAAACCTCAACAATGAACCCGGCCGCCACAAGCCGGGCCACTTCTTCACCAATAGCCTTCCGCCTCTCTTCATTGAACCGTCGAAGGAACTGTCTGACCGGCTTAAATTTTGGATCAACATTGAGAGTGTGCTCAGCGAGTTCTCTAGGTACACCTGGCATGTCAGAAGGTTTCCATGCAAAGATGTCCCTATTCTCACGGATGAACTCGATGAGCGCGCCTTCCTATTTCGGGTCCAGATTTGCACTGATGCTGAACTGCTGAGACGAGTCACCTGGAACAAAATCAACAAGTTTAGTCTCATCAGCTGATTTAAACTTCATTGCTGGTTCATTCTCCGTGGTTGGCTTTTTCAGAGAGGTCATATCTGTTGGGTCAACATTGTCTTTATAAAATTTCAACTCTTCTGTGGCACAAACAGACTCTGCATAAGCCGCGTCACCTTCCTCACACTCCAGAGCCACTTTCCGGCTGCC
>NW_025232481.1:8611-9646 GCF_018294505.1 Triticum aestivum | reverse complement strand
AGAGTAGAGAGGGTTACGGCAAAAACTGGACGCACTTCGTGTACAAACTGGACAATCTCTTTCGGAGTATCAGGGTTTCGGACGAGAACTCATCTGTTACACTGGCACTTCATTTTTTTAAACTTATTAGAACTCTAGATTTTTTTTGCATTCCCTACACACCATTCAAAGCGACGTCATCAATTTTCAAAACTTTCTGACATCATTTGCTCTTTTTTAGTCATTTACCGATTTGTTTAGAGAGCTAAATGACCGTGAAATTGAAAATCACTACAAAATGAACTCTGAAAATGTCGAAACTTGGCATGGTATCATCATTTCACCCACATAGCATGTGCGAAAGAGTAGAGAGGGTTACGGCAAAAACTGGACGCACTTCGTGTACAAACTGGAAAATCTCTTTCGGAGTATCCGGGTTTCGGACGAGAACTCATTTGTTACATGGGCACTTCATTTTTTAAACTTATTACAACTCCAGACTTTTTGCGTTCCGTACACACCATTCAAAGCGACAACATCAATTTTCAACACTTTCTGACATCATTTGCTATTTTTTAGTCATTTACCGGTTTGTTTATAGAGCTAAATGACCGTGAAATTGAAAATCACTACAAAATGAACTCTGAAAATGTCGACACTTGGCATGGTATCATCATTTCACCCACATAGCATGTGCAAAAGAGTAGAGAGGGTTACGGCAAAAACTGGACGCACTTCGTGTACAAACTGGACAATCTCTTTCGGAGTATCAGGGTTTCGGACGAGAACTCATCTGTTACATGGGCACTTCATTTTATTAAACTCATTACAACTCTAGACTTTTTTGCGTTCCGTACGCACCATTCAAAGCGACGTCATCAATTTTCAACACTTTGTGACATCATTTGCTATTTTTCAGTCATTTACCGATTTGTTTAGAGAGCTAAATGACCGTGAAATTGAAAATCACTACAAAATGATATCTGGAAATGTCGAAACTTGGCATGGTATCATCATTTCACCCACATAGCATGTGCAAAAGAGTAGAGAGGGTTA
>NW_025232481.1:1022-1664 GCF_018294505.1 Triticum aestivum | reverse complement strand
GGGCACTTCATTTTTTTAAACTTATTACAACTCCAGACATTTTTGCGTTCCCTACACACCATTCAAAGCGACATCATCAATTTTCAAAACTTTCTGACATCATTTGCTATTTTTTAGTCATTTACCGATTTATTTCGAGAGCTAAATGACCGTGAAATTGAAAATCACTACAAAATGAGCTCTGAAAATGTTGAAACTTGGCATGGTATCATCATTTCACCCACATAGCCTGTGCAAAAGAGTAGAGAGGGTTACGGCAAAAACTGGACGCACTTCGTGTAGAAACTGGACAATCTCTTTCGGAGTATCAGGGTTTCGGACGAGAACTCATCTGTTACATGGGCACTTCATTTTTTAAAACTCATTACAACTCCAGACTTTTTTTGCGTTCCGTACGCACCATTCAAAGCGACAACATCAATTTTCAACACTTTCTGACATCATTTGCTATTTTTCAGTCATTTACCGATTTGTTTAGAGAGCTAAATGACCGTGAAATTGAAAATCACTACAAAATGAACTCTGAAAATGTCGAAACTTGGCATCGTATCATCATTTCACCCACATAGCATGTGCAAAAGAGTAGAGAGGGTTACGGCAAAAACTGGACGCACTTCGTGTACAAACTAGACAATCTCTTTC
>NW_025232481.1:579-1012 GCF_018294505.1 Triticum aestivum | reverse complement strand
CGTTCCGTACGCACCATTCAAAGCGACGTCATCAATTTTCAACACTTTCTGACATCGTTTGCTATTTTTTAGTCATTTACCGATTTGTTTAGAGAGCTAAATGACCGTGAAACTGAAAATCACTACAAAATGAACTCTGAAAATGTCGAAACTTGGCATCGTATCATCATTTCACCCACATAGCATGTGCAAAAGAGTAGAGAGGGTTACGGCAAAAACTGGACGCACTTCGTGTACAAACTAGACAATCTCTTTCGAAGTATCAAGGTTTCTGACGAGAACTCATCTGTTACATGGGCACTTCATTTTTTAAACTTATTACATATCCAGACTTTTTTGCGTTTCGTACGCACCATTGAAAGCGACGTCATCAATTTTCAAAACTTTCTGACATCATTTGCTATTTTTCAGTCATTTACCGATTTGTTTAGAG
>NW_025232481.1:0-569 GCF_018294505.1 Triticum aestivum | reverse complement strand
TCATTTCACCCACATAGCATGTGCAAAAGAGTAGAGAGGGTTACGGCAAAAACTGGACGCACTTCGTGTACAAACTAGACAATCTCTTTCGAAGTATCAGGGTTTCTGACGAGAACTCATCTGTTACATGGGCACTTCAGTTTTTTAAACTCATTACAACTGCAGACTTTTTTGCGTTCCGTACGCACCATTCAAAGCGACGTCATCAACTTTCAACACTTTGTGACATCATTTGCTATTTTTCAGTCTTTTACCGATTTGTTTAGAGAGCTAAATGACCGTGAAATTGAAAATCACAACAAAATGAAATCTGGAAATGTCGAAACTTGGCATGGTATCATCATTTCACCCACATAGCATGTGCAAAAGAGTAGAGAGGGTTACGGCAAAAACTGGACGCACTTCGTGTACAAACTGGACAATCTCTTTCGAAGTATCAGGGTTTCTGACGAGAACTCATCTGTTACATGGGCACTTTATTTTTTTAAACTTATTACAACTCCAGACATTTTTGCGTTCCCTACACACCATTCAAAGCGACGTCATCAATTTTCAAAACTTTCTGACAT
>NW_025232480.1:0-9648 GCF_018294505.1 Triticum aestivum | reverse complement strand
GTTTCGTGCACTATTACTCACAGTTTTGGGTCCCAGAGCGATTTCCATGATTGACGATCCCAGGAGTGCATTTACGTGTCCATCGTCAACACTCAGAGTTTTGGCCAATTCTGACCCGTTTCGTGGACTATTACTCACCATTTTGGGGTCCCGAAGCGATTTCCACAATCGTTCAACCCGAAGGTACGCTTACATGTCACTCGTCAACACTCGCAGTTTTGGCCGATTCTGACCCGTTTCATGGACTATTACTCACTATTTTGGGGTCCTGGAGTGATTTCCACGATTAACGAACCCCTGAGTGCGTTTACGTGTCGATCATCACTAATCCTAGGTTTGTCCGATTCTGGGCTCTTTCATGGACTATTACTCACCGTTTTGGGGTCCCAAAACGCTTTCCATGGTTGTCGAACCCCAAGGTGTGCTATGTGTGGGTGTTCAAAACTCGTTGTTTGGGTCGATTCTGGCCCGTTCTTTGGACTATACTTAGTTTTGGGGTCCCGAAGTGATTTCCACGATTGACCAATCTCGGGGTGCGTTTACGTGTGGTCATCAACACTCTCAATTTCGGCCAATTCTGGTCCATTTCATGCACTATTACTCACTGTTATGGGTCCCAGAGCCATTTCCATGATTGAATATCCCAGGAGTGCATTAACGTGTTCGTCATCAACACTCATAGTTTTGGCCAATTCGGACCCGTTTCGTGGACTATTACTCACCGTTTTGGGGGCCCGAAGAGATTTCCAGAGTCGTTCAACCCCAAAGTGCGCTTACGTGTCGGTCGTCAGCACTCGCAGTTTTGCTTGATTCTGACCCGTTTCGTGGACTATTACTCACTATTTGGGGGTCCTGGAGTGATTTCCACGATTAACGAACCCTGAGTGTGTTTACGTGTCGGTCATCAATAATCCTAGGTTTGTCCGATTCTGGGCTCTTTCATGGACTATTACTCACCAGTTAGGGGTCCCAAAACGATTTCCCTAGTTGTCGAACCCCAAGGTGTGCTATGTGTGGGTGTTCAAAACTCGTAGTTTGGGTCGATTTTGGCCCGTTTCTTGGACTATACTTAGTTTTGGGGTCCCGAAGTGATTTCCACGATTGACCAATCTCAGGGTGCGTTTATGTGTGGTCATCAACACTATCAATTTTGGCCAATTCTGGTCCGTTTCGTGCACTATTACTCATAGTTTTGGGTCCCAGAGCGATTTCCATGATTGACGATCCCAGGAGTGCATTTACGTGTCCATCGTCAACACTCAGAGTTTTGGCCAATTCTGACCCGTTTCGTGGACTATTACTCACCATTTTGGGGTCCCGAAGCGATTTCCACAATCGTTCAACCCGAAGGTACGCTTACATGTCACTCGTCAACACTCGCAGTTTTGGCCGATTCTGACCCGTTTCATGGACTATTACTCACTATTTTGGGGTCCTGGAGTGATTTCCACGATTAACGAACCCCTGAGTGCGTTTACGTGTCGATCATCACTAATCCTAGGTTTGTCCGATTCTGGGCTCTTTCATGGACTATTACTCACCGTTTTGGGGCCCAAAACGCTTTCCATGGTTGTCGAACCCCAAGGTGTGCTATGTGTGGGTGTTCAAAACTCGTTGTTTGGGTCGATTCTGGCCCGTTTCTTGGACTATACTTAGTTTTGGGGTCCCGAAGTGATTTCCACGATTGACCAATCTCGGGGTGCGTTTACGTGTGGTCATCAACACTCTCAATTTCGGCCAATTCTGGTCCATTTCATGCACTATTACTCACTATTATGGGTCCCAGAGCCATTTCCATGATTGAATATCCCAGGAGTGCATTAACGTGTTCGTCATCAACACTCATAGTTTTGGCCAATTCGGACCCGTTTCGTGGACTATTACTCACCGTTTTGGGGGCCCGAAGAGATTTCCAGAGTCGTTCAACCCCAAAGTGCGCTTACGTGTCGGTCGTCAGCACTCGCAGTTTTGCTTGATTCTGACCCGTTTCGTGGACTATTACTCACTATTTGGGGGTCCTGGAGTGATTTCCACGATTAACGAACCCTGAGTGTGTTTACGTGTCGGTCATCAATAATCCTAGGTTTGTCCGATTCTGGGCTCTTTCATGGACTATTACTCACCAGTTAGGGGTCCCAAAACGATTTCCCTGGTTGTCGAACCCCAAGGTGTGCTATGTGTGGGTGTTCAAAACTCGTAGTTTGGGTCGATTTTGGCCCGTTTCTTGGACTATACTTAGTTTTGGGGTCCCGAAGTGATTTCCACGATTGACCAATCTCAGGGTGCGTTTATGTGTGGTCATCAACACTATCAATTTTGGCCAATTCTGGTCCGTTTCGTGCACTATTACTCACAGTTTTGGGTCCCAGAGCGATTTCCATGATTGACGATCCCAGGAGTGCATTTACGTGTCCATCGTCAACACTCAGAGTTTTGGCCAATTCTGACCCGTTTCGTGGACTATTACTCACCATTTTGGGGTTCCGAAGCGATTTCCACAATCGTTCAACCCGAAGGTACGCTTACATGTCACTCGTCAACACTCGCAGTTTTGGCCGATTCTGACCCGTTTCATGGACTATTACTCACTATTTTGGGGTCCTGGAGTGATTTCCACGATTAACGAACCCCTGAGTGCGTTTACGTGTCGATCATCACTAATCCTAGGTTTGTCCGATTCTGGGCTCTTTCATGGACTATTACTCACCGTTTTGGGGTCCCAAAACGCTTTCCATGGTTGTCGAACCCCAAGGTGTGCTATGTGTGGGTGTTCAAAACTCGTTGTTTGGGTCGATTCTGGCCCGTTTCATGGACTATACATAGTTTTGGGGTCCCGAAGTGATTTCCACGATTGACCAATCTCGGGGTGCGTTTACGTGTGGTCATCAACACTCTCAATTTCGGCCAATTCTGGTCCATTTCATGCACTATTACTCACTGTTATGGGTCCCAGAGCCATTTCCATGATTGAATATCCCAGGAGTGCATTAACGTGTTCGTCATCAACACTCATAGTTTTGGCCAATTCGGACCCGTTTCGTGGACTATTACTCACCGTTTTGGGGGCCCGAAGAGATTTCCACAGTCGTTCGACCCCAAAGTGCGCTTACGTGTCGGTCGTCAGCACTCGCAGTTTTGCTTGATTCTGACCCGTTTCGTGGACTATTACTCACTATTTTGGGGTCCTGGAGTGATTTCCACGATTAACGAACCCTGAGTGTGTTTACGTGTCGGTTATCAATAATCCTAGGTTTGTCCGATTCTGGGCTCTTTCATGGACTATTACTCACCAGTTAGGGGTCCCAAAACGCTTTCCCTGGTTGTCGAACCCCAAGGTGTGCTATGTGTGGGTGTTCAAAACTCGTAGTTTGGGTCGATTTTGGCCCGTTTCTTGGACTATACTTAGTTTTGGGGTCCCGAAGTGATTTCCACGATTGACCAATCTCAGGGTGCGTTTATGTGTGGTCATCAACACTATCAATTTTGGCCAATTCTGGTCTGTTTCGTGCACTATTACTCACAGTTTTGGGTCCCAGAGCGATTTCCATGATTGACGATCCCAGGAGTGCATTTACGTGTCCATCGTCAACACTCAGAGTTTTGGCCAATTCTGACCCGTTTCGTGGACTATTACTCACCATTTTGGGGTCCCGAAGCGATTTCCACAATCGTTCAACCCGAAGGTACGCTTACATGTCACTCGTCAACACTCGCAGTTTTGGCCGATTCTGACCCGTTTCATGGACTATTACTCACTATTTTGGGGTCCTGGAGTGATTTCTACAATTAACGAACCCCTGAGTGCATTTACGTGTCGATCATCACTAATCCTAGGTTTGTCCGATTCTGGGGTCTTTCATGGACTATTACTCACCGTTTTGGGGTCCCAAAACGCTTTCCATGGTTGTCGAACCCCAAGGTGTGCTATGTGTGGGTGTTCAAAACTCGTTGTTTGGGTCGATTCTGGCCCGTTTCTTGGACTATACTTAGTTTTGGGGTCCCGAAGTGATTTCCACGATTGACCAATCTCGGGGTGCGTTTACGTGTGGTCATCAACACTCTCAATTTCGGCCAATTCTGGTCCATTTCATGCACTATTACTCACTGTTATGGGTCCCAGAGCCATTTCCATGATTGACGATCCCAGGAGTGCATTAACGTGTCCGTCATCAACACTCATAGTTTTGGCCAATTCGGACCCGTTTCGTGGACTATTACTCACCGTTTTGGGGGCCCGAAGAGATTTCCACAGTCGTTCAACCCCAAAGTGCGCTTACGTGTCGGTCGTCAGCACTCGCAGTTTTGCTTGATTCTGACCCGTTTCGTGGACTATTACTCACTATTTTGGGGTCCTGGAGTGATTTCCACGATTAACGAACCCTGAGTGTGTTTACGTGTCGGTCATCAATAATCCTAGGTTTGTCCGATTCTGGGCTCTTTCATGGACTATTACTCACCAGTTAGGGGTCCCAAAACGCTTTCCCTGGTTGTCGAACCCCAAGGTGTGCTATGTGTGGGTGTTCAAAACTCGTAGTTTGGGTCGATTTTGGCCCGTTTCTTGGACTATACTTAGTTTTGGGGTCCCGAAGTGATTTCCACGATTGACCAATCTCAGGGTGTGTTTATGTGTGGTCATCAACACTATCAATTTTGGCCAATTCTGGTCCGTTTCGTGCACTATAACTCACAGTTTTGGGTCCCAGAGCGATTTCCATGATTGACGATCCCAGGAGTGCATTTACGTGTCCATCGTCAACACTCAGAGTTTTGGCCAATTCTGACCCGTTTCGTGGACTATTACTCACCATTTTGGGGTCCCGAAGCGATTTCCACACTCGTTCAACCCGAAGGTACGCTTACGTGTCACTCGTCAACACTCGCAGTTTTGGCCGATTCTGACCCGTTTCATGGACTATTACTCACTATTTTGGGGTCCTGGAGTGATTTCCACGATTAACGAATCCCTGAGTGCGTTTACGTGTCGATCATCACTAATCCTAGGATTGTCCGATTCTGGGCTCTTTCATGGACTATTACTCACCGTTTTGGGGTCCCAAAACGCTTTCCATGGTTGTCGAACCCCAAGGTGTGCTATGTGTGGGTGTTGAAAACTCGTTGTTTGGGTCGATTCTGGCTCGTTTCTTGGACTATACTTAGTTTTGGGGTCCCGAAGTGATTTCCACGATTGACCAATCTCGGGGTGCGTTTACGTGTGGTCATCAACACTCTCAATTTCGGCCAATTCTGGTCCATTTCATGCACTATTACTCACTGTTATGGGTCCCAGAGCCATTTCCATGATTGACGATCCCAGGAGTGCATTAACGTGTCCGTCATCAACACTCATAGTTTTCGCCAATTCGGACCCGTTTCGTGGACTATTACTCACCGTTTTGGGGGCCCGAAGAGATTTCCACAGTCGTTCAACCCCAAAGTGTGCTTACGTGTCGGTCGTCAGCACTCGCAGTTTTGCTTGATTCTGACCCGTTTCGTGGACTATTACTCACTATTTTGGGGTCCTGGAGTGATTTCCACGATTAACGAACCCTGAGTGTGTTTACGTGTCGGTCATCAATAATCCTAGGTTTGTCCGATTCTGGGCTCTTTCATGGACTATTACTCACCAGTTAGGGGTCCCAAAACGATTTCCCTGGTTGTCGAACCCCAAGGTGTGCTATGTGTGGGTGTTCAAAACTCGTAGTTTGGGTCGATTTTGGCCCGTTTCTTGGACTATACTTAGTTTTGGGGTCCCGAAGTGATTTCCACGATTGACCAATCTCAGGGTGCGTTTATGTGTGGTCATCAACACTATCAATTTTGGCCAATTCTGGTCCGTTTCGTGCACTATAACTCACAGTTTTGGGTCCCATAGCGATTTCCATGATTGACGATCCCAGGAGTGCATTTACGTGTCCATCGTCAACACTCAGAGTTTTGGCCAATTCTGACCCGTTTCGTGGACTATTACTCACCATTTTGGGGTCCCGAAGCGATTTCCACACTCGTTCAACCCGAAGGTACGCTTACGTGTCACTCGTCAACACTCGCAGTTTTGGCCGATTCTGACCCGTTTCATGGACTATTACTCACTATTTTGGGGTCCTGGAGTGATTTCCACGATTAACGAATCCCTGAGTGCGTTTACGTGTTGATCATCACTAATCCTAGGATTGTCCGATTCTGGGCTCTTTCATGGACTATTACTCACCGTTTTGGGGTCCCAAAACGCTTTCCATGGTTGTCGAACCCCAAGGTGTGCTATGTGTGGGTGTTCAAAACTCGTTGTTTGGGTCGATTCTGGCCCGTTTCTTGGACTATACTTAGTTCTGGGGTCCCGAAGTGATTTCCACGATTGACCAATCTCGGGGTGCGTTTACGTGTGGTCATCAACACTGTCAATTTCGGCCAATTCTGGTCCATTTCATGCACTATTACTCACTGTTATGGGTCCCAGAGCCATTTCCATGATTGACGATCCCAGGAGTGCATTAACGTGTCCGTCATCAACACTCATAGTTTTCGCCAATTCGGACCCGTTTCGTGGACTATTACTCACCGTTTGGGGGGCCAGAAGAGATTTCCACAGTCGTTCAACCCCAAAGTGCGCTTACGTGTCGGTCGTCAGCACTCGCCGTTTTGCTTGATTCTGACCCGTTTCGTGGACTATTACTCACTATTTTGGGGTCCTGGAGTGATTTCCACGATTAACGAACCCTGAGTGTGTTTACGTGTCGGTCATCAATAATCCTAGGTTTGTCCGATTCTGGGCTCTTTCATGGACTATTACTCACCAGTTAGGGGTCCCAAAACGCTTTCCCTGGTTGTCGAACCCCAAGGTGTGCTATGTGTGGGTGTTCAAAACTCGTAGTTTGGGTCGATTTTGGCCCGTTTCTTGGACTATACTTAGTTTTGGGGTCCCGAAGTGATTTCCACGATTGACCAATCTCAGGGTGCGTTTACGTGTGGTCATCAACACTATCAATTTTGGCCAATTCTGGTCCGTTTTGTGCACTATTACTCACAGTTTTGGGTCCCAGAGCGATTTCCATGATTGACGACCCAGGAGTGCATTTACGTGTCCATCGTCAACACTCAGAGTTTTGGCCAATTCTGACCCGTTTCGTGGACTATTACTCACCATTTTGGGGTCCCGAAGCGATTTCCACACTTGTTCAACCCGAAGGTACGCTTACGTGTCACTCATCAACACTCGCAGTTTTGGCCGATTCTGACCCGTTTCATGGACTATTACTCACTATTTTGGGGTCCTGGAGTGATTTCCACGATTAACGAACCCCTGAGTGCGTTTACGTGTCGATCATCACTAATCCTAGGTTTGTCCGATTCTGGCCTCTTTCATGGACTATTACTCACCGTTTTGGGGTCCCAAAACGCTTTCCATGGTTGTCGAACCCCAAGGTGTGCTATGTGTGGGTGTTCAAAACTCGTTGTTTGGGTCGATTCTGGCCCGTTTCTTGGACTATACTTAGTTTTGGGGTCCCGAAGTGATTTCCACGATTGACCAATCTCGGGGTGCGTTTACGTGTGGTCATCAACACTCTCAATTTCGGCCAATTCTGGTCCATTTCATGCACTATTACTCACTGTTATGGGTCCTAGAGCCATTTCCATGATTGACGATCCCAGGAGTGCATTAACGTGTCCGTCATCAACACTCATAGTTTTTGCCAATTCGGACCCGTTTCGTGGACTATTACTCACCGTTTGGGGGGCCCGAAGAGATTTCCACAGTCGTTCAACCCCAAAGTGCGCTTACGTGTCGGTCGTCAGCACTCGCAGTTTTGCTTGATTCTGACCCGTTTCGTGGACTATTACTCACTATTTTGGGGTCCTGGAGTGATTTCCACGATTAACGAACCCTGAGTGTGTTTACGTGTCGGTCATCAATAATCCTAGGTTTGTCCGATTCTGGGCTCTTTCATGGACTATTACTCACCAGTTAGGGGTCCCAAAACGCTTTCCCTGGTTGTCGAACCCCAAGGTGTGCTATGTGTGGGTGTTCAAAACTCATAGTTTGGGTCGATTTTGGCCCGTTTCTTGGACTATACTTAGTTTTGGGGTCCCGAAGTGATTTCCACGATTGACCAATCTCAGGGTGCGTTTACGTGTGGTCATCAACACTATCAATTTTGGCCAATTCTGGTCCGTTTTGTGCACTATTACTCACAGTTTTGGGTCCCAGAGCGATTTCCATGATTGACGACCCAGGAGTGCATTTACGTTTCCATCGTCAACACTCAGAGTTTTGGCCAATTCTGACCCGTTTCGTGGACTATTACTCACCATTTTGGGGTCCCGAAGCGATTTCCACACTTGTTCAACCCGAAGGTACGCTTACGTGTCACTCATCAACACTCGCAGTTTTGGCCGATTCTGACCCGTTTCATGGACTATTACTCACTATTTTGGGGTCCTGGAGTGATTTCCACGATTAACGAACCCCTGAGTGCGTTTACGTGTCGATCATCACTAATCCTAGGTTTGTCCGATTCTGGCCTCTTTCATGGACTATTACTCACCGTTTTGGGGTCCCAAAACGCTTTCCATGGTTGTCGAACCCCAAGGTGTGCTATGTGTGGTTGTTCAAAACTCGTTGTTTGGGTCGATTCTGGCCCGTTTCTTGGACTATACTTAGTTTTGGGGTCCCGAAGTGATTTCCACGATTGACCAATCTCGGGGTGCGTTTACGTGTGATCATCAACACTCTCAATTTCGGCCAATTCTGGTCCATTTCATGCACTATTACTCACTGTTATGGGTCCTAGAGCCATTTCCATGATTGACGATCCCAGGAGTGCATAAACGTGTCCGTCATCAACACTCATAGTTTTGGCCAATTCGGACCCGTTTCGTGGACTATTACTCACCGTTTTGGGGGCCCGAAGAGATTTCCACAGTCGTTCAACCCCAAAGTGCGCTTACGTGTCGGTCGTCAGCACTCGCAGTTTTGCTTGATTCTGACCCGTTTCGTGGACTATTACTCACTATTTTGGGGTCCTGGAGTGATTTCTATGATTAACGAACCCTGAGTGTGTTTACGTGTCGGTCATCAATAATCCTAGGTTTGTCCGATTCTGGGCTCTTTCATGGACTATTACTCACCAGTTAGGGGTCCCAAAACGCTTTCCCTGGATGTCGAACCCCAAGGTGTGCTATGTGTGGGTGTTCAAAACTCGTAGTTTGGGTCGATTTTGGCCCGTTTCTTGGACTATACTTAGTTTTGGGGTCCCGAAGTGATTTCCACGATTGACCAATCTCAGGGTGCGTTTATGTGTGGTCATCAACACTATCAATTTTGGCCAATTCTGGTCCGTTTCGTGCACTATAACTCACAGTTTTGGGTCCCAGAGCGATTTCCATGATTGACGATCCCAGGAGTGCATTTACGTGTCCATCGTCAACACTCAGAGTTTTGGCCAATTCTGACCCGTTTCGTGGACTATTACTCACCATTTTGGGGTCCCGAAGCGATTTCCACACTCGTTCAACCCGAAGGTACGCTTACGTGTCACTCGTCAACACTCGCAGTTTTGGCCGATTCTGACCCGTTTCATGGACTATTACTCACTATTTTGGGGTCCTGGAGTGATTTCCACGATTAACGAATCCCTGAGTGCGTTTACGTGT
>NW_025232479.1:0-9651 GCF_018294505.1 Triticum aestivum | reverse complement strand
CAAACCATCCAAGAAAAAGGATGATGAGGATTTTGAGCGCTTTGTTGAAATGATTAGACCAATCTTCTTGTGTATGTGTTTGACTGATATGCTCAAAATGAATCCTTATGCTAAGTATATAAAAGATATTGTTACAAATAAAAGAAAGATACCGGAAGCTGAAATTTCCACCATGCTTTCTAATTACACTTTTAAGGGTGGAATACCAAAGAAGTTAGGAGATCCAGGAGTACCCACTATACCTTGCTCCATTAAAAGAAATTATGTTAGAACTGCTTTATGTGATCTTGGAGCCGGTGTTAGTGTTATGCCTCTCTTTTTATATCGTAGACTTGATTTGAATAGGTTGACACCTACTGAAATATCTTTGCAAATGGCTGATAAATCAACTGCTATACCTGTCGGTATTTGTGAGGATGTGACTGTTGTGGTTGCAAACATTACTATTTTAACGGACTTTGTTATTCTTGATATTCCCAAGGACGATAGTGTGTCTATTATTCTTGGAAGACCCTTTTTGAATATTGCAGGGGCTGTTATTGATTGCAACAAAGGAAATGCCACTTTTCATGTTAATGGTAATGAGCATACGGTACACTTTCCGAGGAAACAACCTCAAGTCCACAGTATCAACTCTATTGGAAAATTTTCATCGATTATTTTTGGAGGTTTTGAATTTCCTCTACCTACTGTCAAGAAGAGATATGATATTCTTATTATTGGGGATGTGCATATCCCCGTTGAGGTAACATAGTATTATTCGAAATTTCTCTGGTTTCATGCTATTCGGAATGAGTTTGTTAACAAGACCTGATCAACCTTGTTAGTGGATTCCTTTTGATGAGCGTGAGATGGATGAAGTTAGAAGGCACAACCTTCTGTACCCTCCTTTTACTTTCTGTTATTGAGATTAAATAAAGTAAAATTAGTATTTTATGTCTGTTTTCTGAATTATCCATGCAATAAAAAATACCCCAAAAATAAAAGTTCTCCAAATGTCCCGAAAATGAAATATGATTTTTTCTAGAACATTTGAGAATATCTGGCACTGAGAACACAACAGGGGGAGCGAGCGCATGGCCACAAGGGTCCAGGGCGTGCCCACCCCCCTGGGCGCGCCCCCTGCCTCGTGGACCCATGGTGGCTCCCCTCCACATATTCCAGCAACCACACACTCCTTCTTCCTTCCAAAAAAATCACCAACCGGCTCAAGCACGAGTTCTAGCTAATTTTGCTGCAATTTTCGATCTCCTTGCTGAAAGCACTTCTCACAAAACTGCTTTGGGGGATTGTTCCTTGGTATGTGACTCCTCCAGTGGTCCAATTAGTTTTTGTTCTAGTGCTTTATTCATTGCAAATTTGTGTTTCCTAGGTGACCATGTTCTTGAGCTTGCATGTCAAATTTATATGGTTCCAAGTAGTTCTAATGCATGATATAGGCTCTAGGCACTTGTAGGAGTAGTTGCTATCAATTTTGTAGAGCTTGGTTCACTTTTATTTGAAGTTACTAAAAATTTCAGAAATTTTCAGAAAATGATGAAGAGATTTTTGAGGGGCTCTTCGAGCCGAAGCTCGAAGGATAAGCAAAGTGAAGAAGAAGAGATGCCCAAATATAGTCTGCCTCGTACCGCGGAGGTTCGGCCGCGTGAATGGCCTTGCGATGATTTCTTGAGAACAGCCGGGATTTATGATGATTTTTATGAGTTGGCTAAGAATGCAGGCCTCGTCGATTTCCTCCGTGACCAATGCGAACAGTATCTCTTACTCATCAATACCTTTGTGGAAAATTTTCATTTCCATTCTAGGAGGTCACCACCTACTGTGGATTTTTATTTATATGATGGGTATAAGGAGATGACCCTTCGTGAATTCTGTGAGGTTTGCAAGTTACCTTTTCCGGGTTTCATAGAGGAACCACATCGTAACGATGTGGAGGGGTTTATTGATACAATTGCTGTAGGGGAAACGAGGAAGGTTTCCGACGTACGAATCACTAGCATACAGTTTCCTGTTCTACGTTACTTTGCTATATTTGCTAGTAGATGCTTAATTGGTCGCGGTAACTGTGGAAACCTGAGTGTCCCTGATATTATTATTTTGTGCCATGCCTTGTTTCGTGATGACACATTTAGTATGGGTGCTATTGTTGCAAAGGGTTAAATCTTAACCATAATAAGGGCCCCATCTTGGGAGGCATCTTCGCCTCACACCTCGCTGCATACTATAACATACCTATTAGGCATTATGAGAAAGAAGAAAACTTGTTGCCTTCTGTTTATCTAGATTACAAGATTATGATAGCGCATGATTTTATTGTTAAGAATAGGGAAAGGTCGCTTAAATACAAACTGTTATTTGATAAGAATCACCCTGAGACTATTACCTTGCCTGCTCCTTCCTTGTTTGATTTATCTGCAGGCTAGTATCTCGTTCCACTGGCGGCCATCCAGGCTTACCGGAACCCTACAGAGCTAGAGCCAGAGTCGGAACCACAATTTGATCCTCCACGACAGTTTGATTACCAGTGGGATCCGGAGGTAATTGCCAACCAGTGGCAATCCGAGGCTTCTTCACAGTACGACCCCAACTACAACTATGGATATTCGCCAAGCCAGCCGTGGCAATAGACCAACTTAGGCCAAAAGCCTAAGCTTGGGGGAGTACGTATTTCTCACTGACATTACATTCATGTGCACACACTCATTGCTAGTTGTCGGTGCTCATAGTTTTCACTGTAATATCCATGCTAGTTTATTTTCCTTTTCTTGCTTTCTTCTTGTGTGTTTGATAAACCTTAAGAAAAACTAAAAAAGAATTAGTTGTAGCTTTTGGCTAGTTTATTTTCATGCTGTAGTAGTAATAGTTAAATGAAAATCCAAAAAGATTTCCCGTTCTTCTTTTGCTTGTTGGGAGCTTTTCCGTGTAAATAGTTTTATTTCTTTTCTTTTCTTTGGGGGTCGAGAGGAGAGGACCATGATTAAAATGTTGAAGTGGCTCTTATATGCATTATTGTTGATTTAACCAAGAGCCCATATTATCTTGTCTTCTCCTTTGTATTGAATGCCTGCAGATTCCAGCTTAGTCCAATGCATGTGCATTATTATTATTATTCACATTGTTCGGTCGTGCATGTGAAAGGCAATAATGACGATATATGATCAAATGATTGAGATGAGAGAAGGTGGTATGAACTCGACCTCTCTTGTTTTTGTAAATATGATTAGTTCGTCATTCCTGATTCAGCCTATTATGAATAAACATGTTTGCAATGACAATTAGAGATTATAGTTGCTTATGCCATGCTTAATTAGCTAGGAGTTTATAATGGTTTACCTTGCGTGCCAACATGCTATTAAAATGGTTGTGATGTGGTATGATAGGGTGGTATCCTTCTTTGAATGATTCAAGTGACTTGACTTGGCACATGTTCACGCATGTAGTTGAAACAAAATCAACATAGCCTTCATGATATTTATGTTCATGGTGGATTATATCCTACTCATACTTGCACTCAATGTTCATTAATTTTAATGCATGTTCATGACTGTTGTCGCTCTCTAGTTGGTCGGTTCCCAGTCTTTTTCTAGCCTTCACTTGTACTAAGCGGGAATACTGCTTGTGCATCCAATCCCTTAAACCTCAAAGTTATGCCATATGAGTCCACTATACCTTCCTATATGCGGTATCTACCTTCCGTTCCAAGTAAATTTGTACTATGTGCCAAACTCTAAACCTTCAAATGAAATTCTGTTTTGTATGCTCGAATAGCTCATGTATCAACTAGGTCTGTCTGTATCTTCCCTATTAGGCGGGTTATTCTCAAGAGGAGTGGACTCCGCTCCTCACTCACGAGGAAATGGCTAGTCACCACGATGCCCAGTCCCATGCTTTATGCAAATCAAATAAAAATAATTGCAAACAAAACTCCCCCGGGACTCTTGTTAGTTGGAGGCACTCGTTGTTTTGAGCAAGCCATGGATTGATGCTTGTTGGTGGAGGGGGAGTATAAACTTTACCATTCTGTTTGGGAACCGCCTATAATGTGTGTAGCATGGAAGATATCGCCATCTCTCGGTTGTTATGTTGACAATGAAAGTATGCCACTCAAAATATTATTTATCTCTCCTTTAAAATCGAGCTCTGGCACCTCTACAAATCCCTGCTTCCCTCTGCGAAGGGCCTATCTATTTACTTTTATGTCGAGTCGTCACCCTCTTATTAAAAAGCACCAGCTGGAGAGCACCGTTGTCATTTGCATTCATTATTGTTAATTATATTGGGTATGACTATGACTGGATCTCTTTTACCATGAATTACAATGTTTAGTTAGTCCTTGATCTTTAAAGGTGCTTTGCATTTATGTTTTGCGGTCTCAGAAAGGGCTAGCGAGATACCATCTTGTTATATCATATCATGATTGTTTTGAGAAAGTGTTGTCATCCGAGATTTATTATTATTGCTCGCTAGTTGATTATGCCATTGACATGAGTAAACATGAGACCTAAGTGTTATTATGAATACGGTTAGTTCATAATCTTTGCTGAAAACTTGAATGCTGGCTTTACATATTTACAACAACAAGAGTAAACAGAGTTTGTAAAAGTTTTTTCTTTATCACTTTCAGTTTATCGATTGAATTGCTTGAGGACAAGCAAAGGTTTAAGCTTGGGGGAGTTGATACGTCTCCATCGTATCTACTTTTCCAAACACTTTTTCCCTTGTTTTGGACTCTAACTTGCATGATTTGAATGAAACTAACCCGGACTGACGTTGTTTTCAGCAGAATTTCCATGGTGTTATTTATGTGCAGAAACAAAAGTTCTCGGAATGACCTGAAACTTCACGGAAATTATTTTTGGAAATAATAAAAAATACTGGCGAAAGAATCAAGGCCAGGGGCCCACACCCTTTTCACGAGGGTGGTGGGCGCGCCTGCCCCCCTAGGCGCGCCCCCTGCCTTGTGAGCCCCATGGAGCTCCACCGACCTCAACTCCAACTCCATATATTCGTGTTCGGGGAGAAAAAATTTGAGAGAAGGATTCATCACATTTTACGATACGGAGCCGCCGCCAAGCCCTAAACTCTCTCGGGATGGCTGATCTGGAGTCCGTTCGGGGCTCCGGAGAGGGGAATCCGTCGCCATCGTCATCATCAACCATCCTCCATCACCAATTTCATGATGCTCAATGTCGTGCGTGATTAATTCCATCGTAGGCTTGCTGGACGGTGATGGGTTGGATGAGATTTATCATGTAATCAAGTTAGTTTTGTTAGGGTTTGATCCCTAGTATCCACTATTTTCTGAGATTGATGTTGCTATGACTTTGCTATGCTTAATGCTTGTCACTAGGGCCCAAGTGCCATGATTTCAGATCTGAACCGATTATGTTTTCATGAATATATGTGAGTTCTTGATCCTATCTAGCAAGTCTATAGTCACCTACTATGTTTTATGATCCGGCAACCCCGAAGTGATAATAATCGGGACCACTCCCGGTGATGACCGTAGTTTGAAGAGTTCATGTATTCACTATGTGTTAATGCTTTGGTCCGGTACTCTATTAAAAGGAGGCCTTAATATCCCTTAGTTTCCATTAGGACCCCGCTGCCATGGAAGGGTAGGACAAAATATGTCATGCAAGTTCTTTTTCATAAGCACATATGACTATATTCGGAATACATGCCTACATTACATTGATGAATTGGAGCTAGTTCTGTGTCACCCTATGTTATGACTGTTACATGATGAACCACACCCGTCATAATTCTCCATCACCGATCCAATGCCTACGAGCTTTTCACATATTGTTCTTTGCTTATTTACTTTTCCGTTGCTACTGTTACAATCACTACAAAACCCAAAAATATTACTTTAGCTATCGTTACCGTTACTTCCATATTACTTTGCTACTAAATACTTTGCTGCAGATATTAAGTTATCCAGGTGTGGTTGAATTGACAACTCAACTGCTAATACTTGAGAATATTCTTTGGATTCCCTTGTGTCGAATCAATAAATTTGGGTTGAATACTCTACCCTCGAAAACTATTGCGATCACCTATACTTATGGGTTATCATGGCCCCCGACGACGCGTTCGCCCTCAAGTGGGCGAAGGAGGACTACGTCCGCGAGCAGGTGCACCACCAACGCCGGGCGTACCTGGAGCTCCAGGCCCATTGTCGCGGCCGCGAGGAGGGCGGCATCATCGTCCTCGACAACGACGAGGAGGATGAGGCCGGGCCGTCCAGCGCCCCGCCGCATGTCGGCGACGATGATGACGACGGCGACGGCGGTGACTACACCCGCTTCTACAGGCTTCTCGGCATGTAGACGATGGCGGCGGCGACGGCGGTGGCTAGGCTTTTATTAGTTTGGCGTAGTTTAGGCGTAGTTTGCATGTCTTTTTTATTTTTTGTACAAATTTCAATGAAGTATCGCCGAGTTCGTGCAAAAATCGTCGAGTTTGCAAAAATTTGAACGAAATATCGCCGAACCCGCGGCGACCTGTGGGCCGACGACTGGGAATGGAGTCACCCACAGGGGCAAATGTAGCGCCAGTTCGCCCCCAGGCCGCTCTTTTTCGGCGCCCTGGGGGGCCGAAGAACTGGAGATGCTCTTAACCGCGCCCCTCGTATAATTCCGGTGACTCTACGGGTTTGACCTTTTTTGGTCAGACCAGAGCCTTTATAGTCGCTCCGGCCCGTAAATTGGCCCGAAAACAGCCCCCCTCGCGCAATATAACTAAGCGTTCGTGGCCGATATACAGGCCGAACCCTATCCCCGCGCTGCTGCAATCCCTTCTCTCCCCTCTCAATATCTCGCCGCCGCCGGCTCCAATCCGCCGCCCAACTCCACCATGTGGCGTAGGACGTGGTCCTCGGGCCGCGGCGCCGGCGGTGGCGATGACCCCGATCGGAAGTGTTGCGTCGTCGCTGACGCCGCGAGGAAACGGAGTGCCCGGAGGTACCTCGACCGAGGCCTTCAGCCATCGCCGTTGCTCCTCTGTTATGAAACGGAGGAGTAGGACCGGGCGCTTCTGTCCTCCGGCACAGGCAACTCCTTCGCAGGTGCGTCGAGCTCCCGTACGATGCTCATGCCAGTGCAAAAAGAGCCGGAGGAGCTCCTGCCGCTCCGCGCGGTGAAGAGGGAGCCGGAGCGGTGGGACAAAGGCGGACGCCTTCGAGGCCGCCATCCTCGCGCGTAGTGTGCGGGGGGAGGAGGAGGAGGTGGAGCAGCGCCGTCGATGGGACACCGACCTCGATAAAAACAGGGGCTCATGAAGGTGCAGGAGTTCAAGGACAACTTGGTAGTATGGCACTACGAAGCCAAGGCGCAGGACGACATCTAAATCGACCTCGGCTACGACGATAAGGACTGAGCTCATCCACCGCCACAGCATCGCCGCCGCACCTGGATGGCTCCGGTGAGCCAAATTTTGGCATTAGGGTTAGGGCGGCCGTTGCTCCTCCGATCTAGTTTGTAAAATATCGACTATGTATGACTTTTGTATGATGATCAAGTAACTATGAACGCTAGTAGTTCTACTGGAGTAGTTCGATTTCTCACGCGAAGTTTTGATTTCAAAATTTACTGGTTCATTTAAAGTTTATGTTCTGCCGCGGCTGTTTTCGGCCCGTATCCGGGGCATGCCGCGAACTGTAAACACACTTTTAAGGTCCGCGATATAAGGAGTCTACTAGAGATGCTCTAACCGACGGAATCGACCCAGATTGTTGCTTCTCGATTGCACTACCAATTTTGGTTTGATTCTCGCTATTCTAAAGAAACAGATCAAATTCTTTTGGGGCTTATGATCATCGAGACCATGATTCTCCTTAATCGGGTGAAAAGAACTGGACCATTGGTGGTGGAATGAGCAAGCGGTACTGCCCATCCACCTCCTGACGAGCACACACCAGATGAGAACATATCAAGGGATACCGTCTTTCTTGTAATACAATGCTCCGAACCATCCTGGACCACTAGATCATGTTTGAATGAACGTGATGAATGCACACTTGATGGACAACTCCTCCACCGTGAAATATATAGAACACACCCTGGATCAGTGAGCCCTTTGCTACTTATACTAGTCTAACCACCCTCAACTTTCATTGGCTGTCAAAAAAATAAGGGCTATGTTTCACTTCGTGGCCCCATTTGACTTTCACCTCTTGGTCTTTTAAGGCCCATTGATATTTAATTTAACATCCCCGAAAACATTTTTCACCTATATATAATTAATCGGGAATACCCGGTATTACTCGACATTCACTGAAACCCTTCCTGTGACCCCGGAACGCTTGTGGAACCTCTCGAAACTATTCTGAATATTAATGAAACAATTTCACATATATATTCTCATCACTCCCATCCTACTAACACTCAACAGATCATGATTACCTTAAACTTGTGACCCCGTAGGTTCGGTAAATCAGAGACATGAATGAAACCCCTTCGTTCAATGACCGATAGCGGAACCCTGGACATCCATATCGGTCCCTATGATTACACGAATGATATTCGAGTGAACCTTTGGTTATCATGTGACGTTCCCTTTGTTCCGTGATACTTTACAAAACTCGGTGTGCATCGGTATCCTCCTGAGTCGTCACCATGCTCACTATACTGTTGCTCCCGTTACCAGTTTGTTCTTGTTTCTCGTTGACGTGTTCAGGCATCCCCGTGACATAGTCACCACTGTCTGACCAGACGATGATGGATGCAGTCACACCGAGGGATCCCTAAGAATATCTCTCTATCGCCGGAGGAGCAAATCCCACCCTCGAGCTATCCGGTCACTTGTCAAACTTCCCGGTGTACCTGAAAGTAGTCGTTATGATCACCTTGTTACAGATGATGTTTGAGCAACCCCAAAGCCCACCGTCCGGTAGGAAGTGATCGAGACACTCTCATGGCCAGAGGAATTAAAGCACATGCTAACACTCTGTGTTGTAACAGATGATTTCAGACGATGAAATCACAAACTATAACAAACAAGAATTGGGTCGATTCAATATGATCGTTCTTCTAATGTCATCCCCTAAATGTTGTTTTAGGACTATTACTACACTTACCGATATCCTTTGATCCGAAAAACATGATTAACAACAACACTTGAGCCAGTCTTAGAGGCGAGACTGGGAACCTATTGTTTATCGTTTATCATTGCACACGTGCCTATGAATTTTTCACTGAGTCACATATTATAGCATCATAGCAATTATAGCATGAAATATAAAATCTTAACTATGAATAGGGAAATATAATAATGCAAATATTATTGCCTCTATGGCATATTTCCAACAGTCTCCCACTTGCACTAGAGTCAATAATCTATTTCGTACTTTTAACTTTTACACCAATGGCATTCCGGTGTAAGTACATGTCTTGCTTGTGGTTTAGACTTCGTCCTATCGAATCTGACAACTTCAGATCCGTTTGTATCATTTGCATTTCTATGCATCCGTAATGCTTTCACATGAATACATAATTTATTTGAAACAAGCTTAGTATATATTGAATCACTGGCAAGACCTTTGATTCCTTAGATTAAGGCATAGACCACCATATGAGAACAATGTTCTATTTGCGTAATCATCTAGAAACCATACTAAGTTCATATATGAACCGTTGATTCATCACCCTC
>NW_025232478.1:8997-9651 GCF_018294505.1 Triticum aestivum | reverse complement strand
GTGGACTATTACTCACTGTTTGGGGTCCCGGTGAGATTTCCACGGATAACGAACCCTGGGGTGCGTTTACATTTCGGTCATCAACACTCGCGGTTTTTATCGATTCTGACCCGTTTCGTGGACTATTACTCACCATTTTTGGGCCACAAACAAATTTCCATAGTTGTTGAACTCCAAGGCGTGCTTACGTGTAGGTCATCAACACTCATAGATTTGGCCGATTCTGGCCCGTTTCGTGGACTATTACTCACTATTTTGGGGTCCCAGAGTGATTTCCATGATTAACGAACACTGGGGTGCGTTTACGTTTCGGTCATCAACACTCACGGTGTTGGCCGATTCTGACCTGTTTCGTGGACTATTATTCACCGGTTTTGGGCCCCAAAGCGATTTCCATAGTTGTTGAACCTCAAGGTGCGCTTACGTGTCGGTCATCAACACTCACAGTTTTGGCCGATTCTGGCCCATTTCGTTGACTATTACTCACTGTTTTGGGGTCCCGGAGTGATTTCCATGATTAACGAACCCTGGGGTGCGTTTATGTTTTGGTCATCAGCACTAGAGGTTTTGGCATATTCTGACCCGTTTCGTGGACTATTACTCACCGTTTTTGGGCCCCAAATGAATTTCCATAGTTGTTGAACCCCAAGGCGC
>NW_025232478.1:2672-3341 GCF_018294505.1 Triticum aestivum | reverse complement strand
GCGTTTATGTTTTGGTCATCAACACTTGCGGTTTTGGACGATTCTGACCCGTTTCGTGGACTATTACTAACCGTTTTTGGGCCCCAAACGAATTTCCATAGTTGTTGAACCCCAAGGCGCGCTTTCGTGTCGGTCATCAATACTCACAGATTTGACCAAAAATGGCCCATTTTGTGGACTATTACTCACTGTTTTGGGGTCCCGGAGAGGTCTCCACGATTAAGGAACCATGGGGTGCGTTTTCGATTCGGTCATCAACACTCACGGTTTTGGCCGATTCTGATCCGTTTCATGGACTATTACTCACCATTTTGGGGCCCCAAACTGGTTTCATAGTTGTTGAGCCCCAATGTGCGCTTAGGTGTCGATCATCAAAACTCATAGTTTTGGCCGATTCTGGCACGTTTTGTGGACTATTACTCACTGTTTTTGGGCCCCAAAGCTATTTCCATAGCTGTTGAACCCCAAGGTGCGCTTGCGTGTCGGTCATCAACACTCACAGATTTGGCCGATTCTGGCCCGTTTCGTGGACTATTACTCACTGTTTTGGGGTCCCGGAGTGATTTCCACGATTAACGAACCCTGGGGTGCGTTTACGTTTCGGTCATCAACACTCGCGGTTTTTATCGATTCTGACCCGTTTTATGGACTATTACTCACCGTTTTGGG
>NW_025232478.1:0-796 GCF_018294505.1 Triticum aestivum | reverse complement strand
CGTGTCGGTCATCAACACTCACAGGTTTGGCCGATTCTAGCCCGTTTCGTGGACTATTACTCACTGTTTTGGGGTCCCGGAGTGATTTCCATGATTAACGAACCCTGGTGTGCGTTTATGTTTTGGTCATCAACACTAGCGGTTTTGGACGATTCTCACCATTTTTGCGCCCCAAACGAATTTCCATAGTTGTTGAACCCCAAGGCGCGCTTACGTGTAGGTCATCAACACTCACAGATTTGGCAATTCTGGCCCATTTTGTGGACTATTACTCACTGTTTTGGGGTCCCGGAGAGGTTTCCACGATTAACGAACCCTTGGGTGCGTTTACGATTTGATCACCAAAACTCACGGTTTTGGCCGATTCCGACCTATTTCATGGACTATTACTCACCGTTTTGGGGCCCCAAACCGGTTTCGTAGTTGTTGAACCCCAAGGTGCACTTAGGTGTCGGTCATCAACACTCATAGTTTTTGCCGATTCTGGCACGTTTCGTGGATTACTCACTATTTTGGGGTCCCGGAGTGATTTCCACGATTAACGAACCCTGGGGTGCGTTTACGTTTCGGTCATCAACACTCACGGTTTTGGCCGATTCTGACCCGTTTCGTGGACTATTACTCACCGGTATTGGGCCCCAAAGAGATTTCCATAGTTGTTGAACCCCAAGGTGCGCTTACGTGTCGGTCATCAACACTCACAGTTTTGGCCAATTCTGGCCCGTTTCGTGGACTACTACTCACTGTTTTGGGGTCCCGGAGTGATTTACACGATTAACGAACCCTGGGGTGCATT
>NW_025232477.1:8983-9654 GCF_018294505.1 Triticum aestivum | reverse complement strand
GGTGAAATGATGATACCATGCCAAGTTCCAACATTTTCAGAGTTCATTTTGTAGTGATTTTCAATTTCACCGTCATTTAGCTCTCTAAACAAATCGGTAAATGACTGAAAAACACCAAATGATGTCAGAACGTGTTGGAAATTGATGACGTCGCTTTGAATGATGCATAGTGAACGCAAAAATAGGCTGGAGTTCAAAAAAGTTTAAAAAACATTGAAGTGCCCATGTAACAGATGAGTTCTCGTCCGAAACCCTAATACTCCGAAAGAGATTGTCCAGTTTGTACACGAGGTGCAGTTTTCGCCGTGACCCTCTCTACTCTTTTGCACATGCTATGCGCGTGAAATGATGATACCATGCCAAGTTCCAACATTTTCAGGGTTCATTTTGTAGTGATTTTCAATTTCACCGTCATTTAGCTCTCTAAACAAATCGGTAAATGACTGAAAAATAGCAAATGATGTCAGAACGTGTTGGAAATTGATGACGTCGCTTGGAATGATGCATGGTGAATGCAAAAATAGGCTGGAGTTCAAAAAAGTTCAAAAAACATTGAAGTGCCCGTGTAACAGATGAGTTCTCGTCAGAAACCTGATACTCCGAAAGAGATTGTCCAGTTTGTACACGAGGTGCGTCCAGTTTTCGCCGTGACCGTTTCTACTCTTTTGCAC
>NW_025232477.1:6235-6928 GCF_018294505.1 Triticum aestivum | reverse complement strand
TGCTATGCGGGTGAAATGATGATACCATGCCAAGTTCCAACATTTGCAGAGTTCATTTTGTAGTGATTTTCAATTTCACCGTCATTTAGCTCTCTAATCAAATCGGTAAATGACTGAAAGACAGCAAATGATGTCAGAACGTGTTGGAAATTGATGACGTCTCTTTGAATGATGCATGCTGAACGCAGAAATTGGCTGGAGTTCAAAAAAGTTTAAAAAACATTGAAGTGCCCGTGTAACAGATGAGTTCTCGTCCGAAACCCTGATACTCCGAAAGAGATTGTCTAGTTTGTACACGTGGTGCCTCTAGTTTTCGCCGTGACCCTCTCTACTCTCTTGCACATGCTATGCGGGTGAAATGATGATACCATGCCAAGTTCCAACATTTTCAGGGTTCATTTTGTAGTGATTTTCAATTTCACCGTCATTTAGCTCTCTAAACAAATCGGTAAATGACTGAAAAACAGCAAATGATGTCAGAACGTGTTGGAAATTGATGATGTCGCTTTGAATGATACATAGTGAATGCAAAAATAGGCTGGAGTTCAAAAAAGTGTGAAAAACATTGAAGTGCCCGTGTAACAAATGAGTTCTCGTCCGAAACCCTGATACTCCGAAAGAGATTGCCCAGTTTGTACACGAGGTGCGTCCAGTTTTCGCCGTGACCATCTCTACTCTTTTGCACATGCTATG
>NW_025232477.1:5971-6225 GCF_018294505.1 Triticum aestivum | reverse complement strand
TGATGCATAGTGAACGCAAAAATAGGCTGGAGTTCAAAAAAGTTTAAAAAACATTGAAGTGCACGTGTAACAGATGAGTTCTCGTCCGAAACCCTGATACTCCGAAAGAGATTGTCCAGTTTGTACACGAGGTGTGTCCAGTTTTCGCCGTGACCCTCTCTACTCTTTTGCACATGCTATGCGGGTGAAATGATGATACCATGCCAAGTTCCAACATTTTCAGAGTTCATTTTGTAGTGATTTTCAATTTCACC
>NW_025232477.1:4751-5961 GCF_018294505.1 Triticum aestivum | reverse complement strand
TTCGCCGTGACCCTCTCTACTCTTTTGCACAAGCTATGCGGGTGAAATGATGATACCATGCCAAGTTCTAACATTTTTAGAGTTCATTTTGTAGTGATTTTCAATTTCACCGTCATTTAGCTCTCTAAACAAATCGGTAAATGAATGAAAAACAGCAAATGATGTCAGAACGTGTTGCAAATTGATGACGTCACTCTGAATGATGCATAGTGAACGCAAAAATAGGCTGGAGATCAAAAAATTGTGAAAAACATTGAAGTGCCCGTGTAACAGATGAGTTCTCGTCCGAAATCCTGATACTTCGAAAGAGATTGTCCAGTTTGTACACGAGGTGCGTCTAGTTTTTGCCGTGACCCTCTCTACTCTTTGCACATGCTATGCGGGTGAAATGATGATACCAGGCCAAGTTCCAACATTTTCAGATTTCATTTTGTAGTGATTTTCAATTTCATCGTCACTTAGCTCTCTAAACAAATCGGCAAATGACTGAAAAACAGCAAATGATGTCAGAACGTGTTGGAAATTGATGACGTCGCTTTGAATGATGCATAGTGAACGCAAAAATAGGCTGGACTTCAAAAAAGTCTAAAAAACATTGAAGTGCACGTGTAACAGATGAGTTCTCGTCCGAAACCCTGATACTCCGAAAGAGATTGTCCAGTTTGTACACGAGGTGCGTCCAGTTTTCGCCGTGACCCTCTCTACTCTTTTGCACATGCTATGCGGGTGAAATGATGATACCATGCCAAGTTCCAACATTTGCAGAGTTAATTTTGTAGTGATTTTCAATTTCACCGTCATTTAGCTCTCTAAACAAATCGGTAAATGACTGAAAAACAGCGAATGATGTCAGAACGTGTTGGAAATTGATGACGTCACTTTGAATGATGCATACTGAACGCAAAAATAGGCTGGAGTTCAAAAAAGTTTAAAAAACATTGAAGTGCCCGTGTCAGAGATGAGTTCTCCCCCGAAACCCTAATACTCCGAAAGAGATTGTCCAGTTTGTACACGAGATGCGTCCAGTTTTCGCCGTGACCCTCTCTACTCTTTTGCACATGCTATGCGGGTGAAATGATGATACCATGCCAAGTTCCAACATTTCCAGTGTTCATTTTGTAGTGATTTTCAATTTCACCGTCATTTAGCTCTCTAAACAAATCGGTAAATGACTGAAAAACAACAAATGATGTCAGAACGTGTTGGAATT
>NW_025232477.1:4106-4741 GCF_018294505.1 Triticum aestivum | reverse complement strand
GTTCAAAAAAGTTCAAAAAACGTTGAAGTGCCCGTGTAACAGATGAGTTCTCGTCCGAAACCCTGATACTCCGAAAGAGATTGTCCAGTTTGTACACGAGGTGCGTCCAGTTTTCGCCGTGACCCTTTCTACTCTTTTGCACATGCTATGCGGGTGAAATGATGATACCATGCCAAGTTTCAACATTTTCAGAGTTCATTTTGTAGTGATTTTCAATTTCACCGTCATTTAGCTCTCTAAACAAATCGGTAAATGACTGAAAAACAGCAAATGATGTCAGAACGCGTTGCAAATTGATGACGTCGCTTTGAATGATGCATGGTGAACGCAAAAATAGGCTGGAGTTCAAAAAAGTTTAAAAAACATTGAAGTGCCTGTGGAACAGATGAGTTCTCGTCCGAAACCCTGATACTTAGAAAGAGATTGTCCAGTTTGTACACGAGGTGCGTCCAGTTTTCGCCGTGACCCTCTCTACTCTTTTGCACATGCTATGCGGGTGAAATGATGATACCATGCCAAGTTCCAATATTTTCAGAGTTCATTTTGTAGTGATTTTCAATTTCACCGTGATTTAGCTCTCTAAACAAATCGGTAAATGACTGAAAAACAGCAAATGATGTCAGAACGTGTTGGAA
>NW_025232477.1:1404-1934 GCF_018294505.1 Triticum aestivum | reverse complement strand
GTAACAGATGAGTTCTCGTCCGAAACCCTGATACTCCGAAAGAGATTGTCCAGTTTGTACACGAGGTGCGTCCAGTTTTTGCCGTGGCCCTCTCTACTATTTTGCACATGCTATGCGGGCGAAATGATGATACTATGCCAAGTTCCAACATTTTCAGAGATCATTTTGTAGTGATTTTTAATTTCACCATCATTTAGCTCTCTAAACAAATCGGTAACTGACTGAAAAACAGCAAATGATGTCAGAACGTGTTGGAAATTGATCACGTCGCTTTGAAAAATGCATACTGAACGCAAAAATAGGCTGGAGTTCAAATAAGTTTAAAAAACATTGAAGTGCCCGTGTAACAGATGAGTTCTCGTCCGAAACCCTGATACTACGAAAGAGATTGTCCAGTTTGTACACGAGGTGCGTCCAGTTTTCGCCGTGACCCTCTCTACTCTTTTTCACATGCTATGCGGGCGAATTGATGATACCATGCCAAGTTCCAACATTTTTAGAGTTCATTTTGTAGTGATTTTCAATTTCAC
>NW_025232477.1:694-1253 GCF_018294505.1 Triticum aestivum | reverse complement strand
CCGTGTAACAGATCAGTTCTCGTCCGAAACCCTGATACTCCGAAAGAGATTGTCCAGTTTGTACACGAGGTGCGTCCAGTTTTCGCCGTGACCCTCTCTACTCTTTTGCACATGCTATGCGGGTGAAATGATGATACCATGCCAAGTTCCAACATTTTAAGAGTTCATTTTGTAGTGATTTTCAATTTCACCGTCATTTAGCTCTCTAAACAAATCGGTAAATGACTGAAAAACAGCAAATGATGTAAGAATGTGTTGGAAATTGATGACGTCGCTTGGAATGATGCATAGTGAACGCAAAAATAGGCTGGAGTTCAAAAAAGTTCAAAAAACATTGAAGTGCCCATGTAACAGATGAGTTCTCGTCCGAAACCCTGATACTCCGAAAGAGATTGTCCAGTTTGTACACGAGGTGCGTCCAGTTTTTACCGTCACCCTCTCTACTCTTTTGCACATGCTATGCGGGTGAAATGATGATACCATGCCAAGTTCCAACATTTTCAGAGTTCATTTTGTAGTGATTTTCAATTTCACCGTCATTTAGCTCTCTAAACAAATC
>NW_025232477.1:0-623 GCF_018294505.1 Triticum aestivum | reverse complement strand
TCCGAAAGAGATTGTCCAGTTTGTACACAAGGTGCGTCCAGTTTTCGCCGTGACCCATTCTACTCTTTTGCACATGCTATGCGGGTGAAATGATGATACCATGCCAAGTTCCAACATTTTCAGAGTTCATTTTGTAGTGATTTTCAATTTCACCGTCATTTAGCTCCCTAAACAAATCGGTAAATGACTGAAAAACAGCAAATGATGTAGGAACGCGTTGCAAATTGATGACGTCGCTTTGAATGATGCATAGTGAACGCAAAAATAGGCTGGAGTTCAAAAAAGTTTAAAAAACATTGAAGTGCCCGTGTAACAGATGAGTTCTCGTCCGAAACCCTAATACTCCGAAAGAGATTGTCCAGTTTGTACACGAGGTACGGCCAGTTTTCGCCGTGACCCTCTCTACTCTTTTGCACATGCTATGCGGGTGAAATGATGATACCATGCGAAGTTCCAACATTTTCAGAGTTCATTTTGTAGTGATTTTCAATTTCACCGTCATTTAGCTCTCTAAACAAATCGGTAAATGACTGAAAAACAGCAAATGATGTCAGAACGCGTTGGAAATTGACGACGTCGCTTTGAATGATGCATAGTGAACGCAAAAATAGGATGGAGTTCAA